>NC_137019.1:32887315-33015929 GCF_032717465.1 Coenobita brevimanus
GGTCCAGGAGATGGTGCTGGCCCAGGAGACGGTGGTGATGGCACCTGTGCTGGTGCTGCTGCAGGTGCCACAAGTGCTGGAGGTCCTTCTGGCCGTCGGGTTGGAAGGTCAGGGGCATGGTGGATGATGTGCCTGATGCTGGCCACGCTGCTTCATCAAAGTGGAAGAGCTTGTCAACTATCTCCTTCACAAATTCCAGCAGACTGACTGACCCGTGTGAGCACTTCTTATACAGGGCAAACCCTTTGAAAATGGCCATCTGGCTGACATAAAATGTAACCTTCTTGGTCCATTTCAGGGTCCGCCTCTGGATGGGGTAATACTGGACCATCTGGTTGAAGTGGTCCACCCCACCCATGTGTCGATTGTAGTCCTCCACCACGACGGGCTTGTGCACGGTCTTCTGGACATAGGTTCCTCCTGTCAGGACCCCTGGTCTTCCCTCGAACCTGCTTCTGGATGATGCTTGTGCTGTGGAAGGTGGAGACCATGTTGATGATGCACTTGTCTTTCCAAAGCAACACCATCACATTGTCCTTGTGCATCGCTGCCATGCCCCCCTCTGGCAGGTTCTTGGTCCTGGCAATGTCCTGTAGCCACTGTGGTGCTTCTCTTGCCAGGTGTAGGGTCCCACACACATAGGTTCTTGCACTGAAGAGGCATTCACACAGGGATACAGAATTATAATAGTTGTCCATGTAAACTTTGTATCCCTGATCCTTCAGTGGTTTTACAAGGCTCCAAACGGTGGTCTCCAGCACCTTCTGCCCCGTATACACCTTTGAAGCTCCAGATGTACCCCGAGGAATTCTCAGCCAGGATATAAAATTTGATGGAATACTTCAAGGGCTTCATGGGGTTGTTGATGCAGAAGCTGAGGCACCCCTTCCATGCCAGCAAGCCCTCGTCCAGGCTGCAGTGCTTCTCGGGTAAGTAGGTGTCCTGGAACCGCTGAAGGAGGTACTCAATCACCGTGCGAACCCTGATGAGCATGTTGTGATTATCCTGGAGTATAGCAAGTGAGTTGAAGGCGTGGAACTGTTTCAGGAAGACCCTGAAACGCCTCCCACTCATCACTTCCTGGAAAAGGGGGTGGTTATGGAGACGGGATCTCCTTCAGTAATGCCTGATGGTTGAAATATTCACCACCCCCATGAAGAAGTAGAGCCCCAGGAACTTGGCCATCTCCTCTTCATTACAGATGAACCATGCATCCAACACAGTCACCAGGAATGACACGTAGCTGTTGGTCTCATGGGTGGAATACGTCAACAATTCCCTGGCGAAACACAGCTGGAAGAACTGGAGAGTTGTTGTTGGTGGATGCACCCTCATTCCTGGGGATCCTGCGAAGGGCCCATTAGCTGGTGTGAATTGGCCACTGCTCCACCCTGGATCCTCTGTGGCAACACCTCCTCCAGTGGTGGCAGTGGGTCGGCCTACCGACACCCTTCTGCTGCCTCGGCCACCCCTTGACCGCCCCCCATAACCAGGCCATTGACCACGCCAGCCTCGTTGAGGTGCTGAGGGCTCCGATGATGAGGATGACGAGACTTTCTCCTGCTGCTGCTAAACACTGGGGGGGATGAATGCTGTCGGAGACAGAGCCCTTGTCGACTGGGCAGGGGATGATGGCAAAGTCGCATCCTGCACCAGTTGCACTGCAGACACTGTGCCGCATGCAGATGCCAGTGTCATGTAATTAGGCTCTGCTACCGGTGACATGGGCTCGGCCAAGGGAAAACTGGAGGCTAGAGGTGGAGATACCACGATGGCTGCTGGAGCGAGAGGTCCGAGCAAAGGTGATGCCTGTCGTCCAAGTGAAGACAACGGCTGGGCTGATGGTCCCGACACTGGTGGTGGTACAGTAGTGTCTGCTCCCGTGGTGGTAGGGATGGGGGCAAAGCCTCCCGACGGGAACAGCATTGGACAGCTTCCTGTTCCTCCTCACTTGAAGCATCGCTCAACTGCTGCTCCTCCTTGCTCTCGGTCTCCCCCTCAAAGAGAACCTTCTGCCACTCCTCAGAAGACATACCCCTCATCTTCGTTGTGGCAAGCACTAACACACAGAAAGTCAAGTATGAGCTGTTTAGGTTCTCAGCTGAAAAACAAGAGATATTATTCACTGTCACGCAACACCTTCCATTGAGAGTAGCACTACAAAAGTGATGTTATATCTTTCCGTACGGCCAATCACCACACCATTTACGAACAGCTCACATAAACGGTAACTTTTCAGTGTCTTTGCACAGTGTAATACCTGTCCACTTTCGTCCGTGGGTGTGTGCCAAACATATATATATCTATATCAGTCTCTTTCTCTCTCTGTCGATCTAATCTATCTATCTATCTATCTGTGTATATATATATATATATATATATATATATATATAGATATATATATATATATATATATATATATATATATATATATATATATATATATATATATAGATATATATATGGAGCCTCCGTGGTACAGTGGTAAAGTGTGCATTTTCGTACACTGAAGAACGAGGGTTCGCTCCCCTCCAGGGTAATAAACTTTGGGAGCTTTCTTCTGGCCACGTACTGTATTGGCAGACATAAGGGGTGCTGTGTTGAACCAGTGTCGTATACTATAAAGTATGCTTGCACCCAGTCGGCTTGCACGGGCCGATTACACTCAGTTCACAGACTACACACACATCCAAAGCCAGTCGAACACCACAGTTACACTTACAAGAACTTCTCATCCTACATACAATCTCCACCAGACAGCCTAAGCCACTTGGCAGAGATACATTGGCTGTATCGTCCCCACTTCGGTCGGGATAGGCTGGTCTTGTAGTGGATGCTGAAATGGCTGATGAGATGATTATATATATATATATATGTATATATATATATATATATATATATATATATATATATATATATATATATATATATATATATATATATATATATATATATATATATATATATATATACACACACACGTATGTATATATTTACAGATATATATTTACATTCTTTCCTTTGCAATATTGTTGTGTTTGCTATATTTTGTATAAGCCATGCGACCATAGCACAGGGGGACAGGTATCAAATTTGGTGATAGTAGCCAGCCTTCCCTATATGCCTGTGTCAATTGCTGGCTATTTTTAGCCTGACCTTGGTGTCCCAGTATTTAGCAATAATGGCTTGTACGCTAAATTGCTGTTGTTTTCATGTCATTTGCATGACCCACCACCAGTGTGGATGTACCTGGAGTATATTGAGATGTTTCCCTTCGAAATATCTTAGCAGTTTCTTCATATTCTGGATGTCATGCACTCCATTTTTATTAGCCTGTGCTGTTGGGTGACAGATCTGGCTCGAGGCCTGTCACTGACGGATAGCAGGCCTGTGCTGTGTCAACACAGCAGTAGCAGCAGTACGACCCCTGTTTTCCCCTCCTTTCCTACCATTTGAGCTTTGAACTTCATAGCACACACACGTACCTCTCTGTCTCCTGGTGTCAGACTCTAGACTCAGTCATCCACCTCCTCATGCAGGCGGGGGGAAATTCGTCCTTGCCCTCTTATGTCAGGACTAAATTATAATGCAATTCATTATAGATAGGAATATATATGTGTTGTCTGAAGGTTGAAAGAAAGTCAAGCTAGGGATGGAAAAGAAATGTCATTTGCAGTTTTCTCTGAGGAATGCCAGACTGCAATGTGTCACCGGAAATGCTACATAGACACAGACACAAAGGTTTCAAGAAGATTCTAATGAACGTCCAGTACATGTGACACAAGCTCTCCTATACAAGAAAGGAGGAACTAGAGAGGCAGAGGAGAGAGAAAGAGAGACAGGGGCAAGAGTTTATCGAGAGAGAGAGCGAGGAGGAGAAAAGGGGCAGGCTGAAAGGTCGCAAGCTGGGCGCTACTCACATATTTCACTCGTGTGTGATAGATTTTAGTTCATCTTTTCAAGAGAATAAAATTGTAAATCATCCCGTACTCATTTTTACCTCTCCTGTCAATGCATGACAAAGGGAATTAAGATTATCTACTTACATATCTACTCACGTATAACTACGGCTCGTCCATGATTACAGTATACGCATACGTGTTCTCCAAAACTTACAAGCTCTACAAAGTGTTTACAAAAGATTGTGGCAGCGCAAGTACGAACCTCGTCTACGAAACTACTGTGAAGTTCTACTAGAGCAGTCTACAGTTGATTCTACATTATTAAGATAGAAAACAAACAGTACTACAAGTCGATGCCTTGGCAGTAGTTTAACAAAATATTGTTACAAACAATCTTCCAGTTTCTATGACGAACCAACAAACTACAACCATCAACGATTGCTACGGAACAAGCAAACAGAGCGAGAAGACTCACAACTCAAACCAGCACCTGACCACACCGTTCTCCCAAACCACCCTCCGTCTCCATCACCACCACGCTGATGTAGAGGTGAAGAGGTCAGACAACGCTATCAAAAAACACCACGCACCTCTGACCTAGACACCTCACTCACCACGTGTTACTCATCGTTACTCATGCATTCTTACTCATACTCATTTAATCTCAACAGTTACCGAAGTGAAAAGTCGACGATGTAAGGTGAGGTTCGAGTATGACTGAGGTTTCTTTGCACTTCAATCAACCCTGATCTATCAACAAGCCCTGGTGTTTCCGAGAGTGACATCATCTATCAACACAGCCCTGAGTGTCCAAGAGTGACATCATCTACCTTTTAAGTGGGTGATTATACTTGTTACTCATTTATTGCACGAGCTTAAAATAAGGTACAACACCTTCTTTACTTATTTATTATTCATATACATACTTAATACCTTTCATTTATTAATATTCATTTATTCACCTATACAGTTAACACATACAGAAAATAAGTGTTTCATAACACCATTCCTTAGCAAAATGAGTTTTTTTAGTTGAGTGATATGACGGGAATATTTTCAACACCACCAGTTTCAGTGCGAGGTGAAACATAGCATCGAATGCTGATTCACGATTAGGAGAACAACAGGAAAATATAACAATCACAAAATTCTCCACAAAGTAAAGATAGAGAAACAAATACTTCATTATTTGATGATGATCACTGGGAACCTCCCTCTGATGAAGCAAGTGAAGACTTTAGCTTTGCCATAAATATTTATGAAAACCTACTCAACAGAGTTCGTAGGTCAGGAAAAACATATTCAACTAATCTTCACTTAACGCAAAAGAACTCCAAGTGATCTTAACAAAACAACCAACGAAGCTGATGAAGGCAATAACACAATCCAAACATCGCCACCTCATGTTTATGTTTATCATGAGGATGAAAACATCCCAGAATTCTCAGGCACAGAAAAAGATCGCATCTATGTAATGTCTCTCATAAGCCAGTGCGAGCAACTGTTTGTTAAGAGACTTATAACAGATGAAAATGAGAAAATAGCAATTATTTCCTCATGGATTAACCAAGAAAGATGTCCAGCCAGTGACCTCCTCAGATCTGATAAACTCTTACGAGCTCAGACATAAGAGGAGCATAAAACAGAATTCCTTAAGAAATTTTCTGGAGGCATAAGTTTCTTGCCAGATATTATTCCACAATTACAACAGAGTGTGGACCTCGTGAGAGAACATACAACAAATCATGTATTAAGTGAAATGACAGCAGATGTAGCAACAATTAAGAGAACACTTTTAGCTACTTTAGAGAACTCAGAGTGGGTAACAGATGATGGAAAAATGTCACCAATGCATGTCGTAGACATCATTGGTTATGTAGCCGCCCTATGTAAATTACCTGATAGGGTCCTTAAGATTGCTAAAACAATTCCGTACACCCCAGGAATGTGTTTGTTAGATTTTATGAACGAGGTAGAGATGAACTGTAGCAAAGTGGGGGTGACTGAAGCACAGTCGAATACTGCCAGAATGAGAATGACAGAAACAGTGTCAGCCGTGAAAACAGCTACCTGAAACAAAGAAAAAAATCGGTCTCGACCTGAAAACAGACAAAACAAACAGCCACAAACTTGAGGCAGCGATCACAGACACCAGGCCACAGGCAGTCACAAAAGTTTTCACGCAGTCCAAGCAGAAGCCATGCCACAGAAACACCTAAATATGGGAAGTCATCTCGAGGATCACATTCAGGAGATAGGTCAACTCTATGTTATTATTGTGAGAATCCTGGATGCACAAAGAATGAATGTTTTATTAAAACAGAAGAAGATAGACAAAAGGTACAAGGGTGTGACCCATATTCCAGACATCACAAGTCCCAAGGTCACTGGACCTCAAATTGTAAGATAGTGGAAAAACTGATTTCCATTTTTAAGTCAGGGGAAGGGCAAGCCACGACAAAAAACGACCAATCATAGGGAAAGCCTAATCTAAAATTCACATAGGAGGCATGTTGGAAAGTGAGTGTATCTTGATACCAGCTGTATGTGATGATCAAAACATTTCATTATTCTTGGTTACAGGCTCTCCAGTGAATTTAATAACACAAGAAGAATTAGATAGGATTATTAGAAATAAGAAGAAAGTAGCGTTCCTAGAAGAATCTAATTTAGACATATGTGGTAGATGGCATACAAATTACAGTAAAAGGCATGATACGGTTAGACATCAGTCATACAGTGACTGCAAGACCAATTTGTGCTATCTTCAATTGTAGAAAACTTAGCAATAAGAGCTAATATGTTGCTAAGTTTAAGAACACTGAGAACAGAGCTAATAATTTTACTCCCACAAATCAATAGAATAGACTTAAATCATGAATTCATAGAGGAATTATCATCAGATTTCTCATCCATCAATAGTAGAGAACCAAAAAAAATTGGAACTATTAAACATCTAAACAGAAATACACAGGCAGACGAGAGTACAGATGGACTCACACCACCCCCCACAGCCTCCCAGACTCGAGACCGAGGTAACATTACTGACTCAACAGTTTTTCCTCCCCATCTCACCAATGATGTTATTCTGCCTAACTCATACATGAAAGTTACCATAAAGAGCAAACTGAAGAATAGTACTATTCTTGTCTTAGAGGAATTATGTAAAATAAAAGGAGTGTCAGTAGAAAACGGATTATGTTAGGTGGACAGCGATGGGCAAACTCAGGTGTTCCTAATTAATCACATGAGTGAAGAAGTACAAATGAAAAAGGTGACTTGTCTAGTCAATATAGAGAAATGTCCTACCCCTATAATGGAAATAGTTACAGCTGGAACTACAGGTAAGAAAAATCTACGGACGGAGAAAGCATAAAAGAAAATTTGGTTCACTCAGGACAGTTTAACGAAGAAACTGATCTCTTAGATTTATTACAAAAACATTGTTACGGAACAGAGAAAGATAATGTACACTTTAAGTGAGAATACTAAAAATCACTACTGTCCCGTAAAGTTCCAGGTTCAAAACAAAAGAGTTAGGTAAAATTACAAGTTAAAGTTTAATGCTCAAACTAACAACAAACCATTCAGGACTCATAAGGATAATGTAATGGCAAAAAACAGGTTAAATATATGGTTAACTGCTATAGCCTCTATTAACACGAAATTAGCAAGAGTAAATTTATCTAAGTTAGCCCTGATAAAATGACAATACCAGATAATACTCAGTGAATGCAAGATATATTATTACAGATACAAAATATTATTAATAAGGGCTGACACCCAAAACACATGAATCGCAAAACCTTACTAGGCCTAAGAATCAACATCCTATGCTACACAGTACAAGAAAGAATGCAAAAACAGTTATACTCAAATTACACAGCTGCTAGATGGTTGGAGACTTCCTGAGCACTCACAATAATAACAACTGTACAGGGGAGGACAGAGATGTGAACAAAATGAGGAGTAGATCTAAGTGGCAATAATGCAGAGACTGAGCTCATTATATAGGGGCCGGCAGAGCTTGATACAACTTGTAAGAAGGATGCGCAAATGAAGCCATGGGGACAAAGAGTTGACAATCCTGCTCTGAACAACAGAAAGAACGACTTACTCTACTATAAGGGAGGAGGGGGGGGAGTGAGGCAGAACACGCTCGTGATCAAACATGCAGCATACTGTACGTTAGAATTACACAAAGGATGATCAAATCATAGGCTATGTAACACCTCCCCACAAAGAAAAAGAAATTTACAAAGGAAATTTCTTATTACTCTAAAACAATCTGTCTAAAGTCTAGATAAGCAATCTGCAATAACATTTTCCTTCCCCTTGACATGTATGTCTAATGAATCCTCCTGAAGAAGTAGACTCCATCTTGTCAATTTCTGATTTTTGTCTTTAAACTTACTAAGGAATTTCAGTGGGTTATGATCGGTATAAATGACTATGGGGTCAAAACCAGAACACAAATAAAATGAAAAATGCTGTAAACCCAAAATCAAGGCCAAAAGCTCTTTCTCAATAGTTGGGTAGTTCTTTTGAGGTGGAGTGAACTTCTTACTGTAATAAGATACAGGGTGTTCAATACCCTGATCATCCTCTTGCAGCAAAACAGCCCCAGCTCCTGTATCACTTGCATCAACAGCCATCTTAAAAGGCTTAGCAAAATTTGGAGTAGCGAGCACTGGCTGACTTAATAGAGTAGCTTTAAGTTTGTTGAAAGAGGATTCACAGTTACCGGTCCAGACAAATTTAACTCCCTTTTTCTGTAGGTTTGTAAGTGGTGATACAAGAATTGAAAAGTTAAGAAGAAATCTCCTGTAATAACCTACCATTCCCAAAAATCTTTGTAGCTCTTTCCTACTTTTAGGTCTGGGAAGATCACTTATAACCTGAACCTTAGCTCCTGGTGGTGCAACATGTCCATCACCAATTATGTACTAAAGGTACTGAACTTTAGCTTGACCAAACTCACACGTTGATAAATTAGCTACAAGATTAGCCTGAACCAAACGCTCGAGAAATTTACTGACATGGCATAGGTGATCATTCCAGTTGTCACTGAAGATTAATACATCATCAATATAAACAACACACCCTGCCAAACCCTCTGTTACAACATTCATGAGCTTCTGAAAAGTGGCTGGTGCATTCTTCATACCATATGGCATTACAGAACATGCAAAAGTCTTTCCTAGTGTTACAAAACATGAGATCTCCCTAGCACGTTCAGTCATAGGTACTTGCCAGTATCCCTTTAACAAATCAAACTTACTTATGTACCTAGCCTTTCCGATCTTGTCTACACAATCTTCCACGCGAGGGAGAGGGTAAGTGTCTGTTTTGGTTATCTGATTAACACGTCTGTAGTCAATGCAAAGCCGCTGTGACCCCCCTGGCTTAGGGACCAGAGTGACAGGAGAACTCCACTCGCTCTGACCGGGCTCAATCATCTTGTGGTGCAACAGGTAGCCAAGCTCCTTCTGGATGAGAGGAACTTTCACTGGGTTCACACGGTAAGGAGGCAGTTTAATTGGCTTTGCGTCTCCAACATCGACATCATGCATCAACACAGTGGTTCTTCCTGGAGTAGCAATGAACACTTGCGGGTACTCCTGCAGTAATGCCGAAAACTCCTGCCTTTCCTCGGGAGGTAGATGAGAAAGCTTAGTCTGGAGATCATTCATGATATCAGGATTCTTCCCCAAACTATCACTCAGGCTCATACTGCATGGAAGAGCTTCAATTGCAGACTCGGGTGGAACAGCTACAGTGCAGACTGGGTTATTTTCGTCCCGCCTGTGATATAACTTTAGCATGTTGATGTGACAAAGTTGCTTGTTCTTTCTACGATCTGGTGTGGCGATGACATAGTTGACATCACTGAGTTTCTTCTCCACGAAATAAGGACCACTAAACTTGGTTTGAAGATGTTGCCCATGAACCGGTAGCAGAATCAAAACCTGATCTCCTGGCTGAAAGTGGCGTAACCTGGACTTCTTATCATACCAAGTTTCCATCTTCTCCTGAGCAGCTCCTAAATTCTCTCTCGCCAGCTGTAAAGCAGTGGACAGCCGTTCCTTGAACTTCATCACATACTCCAGCAGGTTGACATCATCTTCCTCCGACAGCCAGCATTCCTTGAGTAGCTTAAGGGGTCCTCTTACTTCATGGCCAAACAGTAGTTCAAAAGGTGAGAAGCCCAGTGATTCATTTGGAGATTCTCTTGCGGCAAACACAACGAATGGAAGACCTTTATCCCAGTCTTTCTGATGTTCCAAACAGTATTTCTTGAGCATCGATTTCAGTGTTTGATGATATCCCTCCAACGCTCCTTGAGTCTGGGAATGGTAAGCTGAAGACGTGATCTGGGTGATGCCCAACTCTTTCAGAGACTGCTTGAAAACATTTGACATGAAATTACTTCCCCGGTCTGACTGTACCTCCTTGGGCAGACGAAACTTTGTGAAGAACCCTAGCATTTCCTTAACCACGTTCTTTGCTGAGATATTTCTAAGTGGAATGGCTTCAGGATAACGAGTAGCCATATCAATCAGGGTCAACACATAAGAAAATCCTGAAGAAGTCTTAGGAAGGGGGCCCACAATATCCACCAACACATGGGTGAATGGCGCCTCAAAAGGAGGAATGGGAACTAGAGGTGCAACCTTTTCGGTCTGATTACACTTCCCCACAACTTGACAGGTGTGACAAGACTTACAATACCAGGAAACATCCCTGAAGATACCTGGCAAGTAGAAGTGTTTCAAAATGCGTGCCACAGTCTTCCTCACTCCAAGGTGTCCTGCCAAGCTGGAATTATGAGCCACTCTAATGATATCCTGCCTACAAACACGAGGGATGACAACTTGATGTACAACCTCCCATTCACAGTCGGCTGATGCTGTTGGGGGTCTTCACTTCCTCATAAGTACTCCTGACTTTATATAATAACAAGTACAAGCACCAGCTGACTCTTCCTCACTGCAAGCAGGGTTAGCTAGACCTTTCAACTCAGGGTCAGCAACCTGCAACTTAACCAACTCTTGATGAGGCAAATTATCAACACTACGGGGTACTGCCTCATCTGGTGAGTGGTCCAGATTAGCAAGAAAAGTGTCAGCTAGGATAACATCATCATCATCATTATCCTATAAGTCACCAGTAACTTTAGACTTATCCCTAGTGACAGCACATGCAGGGAGCACATCAGGGACATCACAATCCTGGGCCACAGCCACTGGCTCACTAGACAACTGAGGAGCTGGACACACTTGACTTCCACCAATATCATTTCCCAGTAAGAAAGTTACACCTGACATTGGGAGTGTCTCAACCAACCCAACCATAACGGAACCATTAACAAAACCAGACTCTAAATTCTCTCTGCACAGAGGGACAGAGAAGTAATTATTCCCTAAGCCTTGTAAGATTACAGTTTCATTAGAGGAATTAACATTAGAGCCTAGAACATTGGTCAGCATAAGGGATTGGCAAGCACCTGTATCACGATATATTTTAACTGATTTCCTATCATTACTGTCCAGAGGACTGACAAAACCATCAGACAGGAAATTAGCACATGAACTCTCGAGAGTGTCACCCACGTTACTGCTCAAAAGAGGAGCTTCATCATGAGGATTTAATTTACCCCTCAAAGCAGGTTCAGTTAACTCAGTTAAAGAATTCTGGGAACTCTCAAGGGTGATCACTAGACCAATTGATTGAATATTTAAAGACTCCTTTTTGTTCACAACACGCTGTCTCCTGAAACATTTCTCCGTAGTATGACCAAGCTTACTACAATAAGTACATTTACTTTTCTGAAATCTAGAGGTGAAGCTGGTATTTACTTCCTGAGAAACATAATCTTTATTCTCTTTCCTGTTACCTGTACCCTGAGTAGAGGCAACGTACTTACTCTCAACTTTCCCTTTTTCTTTAGAATATCTCTTGTGAGTGAGAACATATTCATCAGCTAAAACTGCAGCATCAGACAAATTATCTACTCTTTTCTCATCAAGATATAGGCTTACATCTTTATTAACACACCTTTTGAAGTCCTTCAGCAAAATCATCTGCTTAAATTTGTCAAAATCAGAATCCACATTCTTAGAATTTAACCACCGCTCTAACAGATCTTTTTTGATTTTTGCATACTCAACATGGTATTGCTTATCTTGCTTATAAGTTGTCCTAAATTTTACTCTATAGGCTTCAGGAACAAGCTCATAGTCCTTAAGAATCAAGCTCTTAACTACATCATAATTATCAGATTGATCCTGAGGCAAAGATGCATAAGTTACTTGAGCTTTACCGGTGAGAACAGTTTGAAGGAGTACTGGCCAATACTTTTTGGGCCAATTAAAACTTGTAGCTACCCTCTCAAACAACTGAAAATACTTTGTTAAATCAGATTCATTAAAAGGAGGGACAAGTTTAACCCTCCCAGACACAGTCACGCGATTCGCGTGACGTCGCCCTGCACTCTGTCTTGCACAGTCACGTGAATCGCGTGGTTTATGCACAAAAATATTCTTCAGAAAAAAACTTATAGGCCGATTTGCGTGATTTTTGGGCGCGTCATAGGGTAGCCAAGGCTTTCCTGAGGTAAG
This sequence comes from Coenobita brevimanus, assembly GCF_032717465.1. Lineage (NCBI taxonomy): Eukaryota > Metazoa > Arthropoda > Malacostraca > Decapoda > Coenobitidae > Coenobita > Coenobita brevimanus. The sequence continues at coordinate 32,899,839 of NC_137019.1, forward strand.
TCATTGGCAACGCTGTGTCTCTTCATCTCCCTCACCCCGCTCCCTCCAACCTCAGTCATTGTCAAGCAGCCAGGCGGTGAGAGTGACAGCTCGTGTTTCCCTTTAAATCCTCCATTATTTTCCCCCTCTTGCCCGAAGCAAAGGCCCCTATTGACTCAGTGTGATAATACATTGTACGTGAACATATAGTGATGTGATATTGTCGATGGAACATATATATATGTGTTGAAAAGGAATAATGGCGGTTAGGAATCGTTGGGCCTTGGAGAGAGACGCATGGTCAGTGTAGCGGGGTTTTGTCACTCCACCCCCCCGTAGGCCGTGTGGCGTGAGTTGAAGTACGTCAATAATGCAGCCAAGGCCTACATATATAGCGTGTGAAAGTTACTGTGGATGGCATGGTGAAATTCTATGGAGGCAGCAAGTGTTACGGATGGCGTCGTGGCAACCCGGAAGTTGGGAGGGGAGAATTTTAGCGGTGTTTTATGGCTTGAATTATTGTGATTCTGAGCGTGTAAATGCGTATGAAATTGTATCAAATATACGTAAAACATGCTGTAAATGCGTATGGAATTATATGAGATATGCGAAAAACATGCTACGAGTTTCCGTGAACGAGTGTGGTGTGTGCCAAAAATAGCGTTGCCTCATACTCTCAGTGATAAAAATGACGGTATAATGCAGTCACGAGCGGAATATTTGCCGAGGTTGTGGTTGATGCATTGTTTTAGTAATGTATTGGTGTCTGATATCGTGTGAAATGCACGTGAAATGTCCCGTATGTGCTCATCAATGCATAAAAAGTTAGGGTTAGCAAGAGTTTAGCGGCATGTGTGAAGAGAGGTGAGCTAGGCCAGGTATTGACGGCTCCGAACGCTGGCGGTAATTGCACAGGTAATGTACGTTGATGTGACATGTAGTAATAACTTATGCTTATTACATAATGTAAGTGAAGTGTGCCGCGAGTGTTTGTGTAGTTGCGTATCCTTGATTAGCGAGAGTTCAGAGGAAGGTGAGCTGTCAAGGAAAGGACGACAACGAACGCCGGAGGTAAAATTGCACAGGTAATGTACGTTGATGTGAACTTTAGTAATAACATGCTTATTATATAATTTACGAGAAGTGTGCCACGAGTGTTATAGTACTCTCCCAGCAAGAATTCTGTTCAGGGTGTGAGAGAATGGGAATTCCCCAAGTGCAACATTGTTATTTTGGCCACCAGTTGTATGATTATCACTTTGTCTCTCTGTGAAATGCACGTGAAAGGTGGCATATGTGCTATTGAATGCATAAAAGTTATGGTGTGTAACGCAGGTTAGCTAAAGTGTAGCGGCAGGTGTGAGGGGAAAGGTAGGTAAGGGTACGAAGACATAATGTAATTGCAAAGGTAATGTACGTTGATATGACATGTAGTAACTGATTATCACTTTGTCTCTCTGTGAAATGCACGTGAAAGGTCGCGTATGTGCTATTGAATGCATAAAAGTTATGGTGTGTAACGCAGGTTAGCTAAAGTGTAGCTGCAGGTGTGAGGGGAAAGGTAGGTAAGGGTACGAAGACATAATGTAATTGCAAAGGTAATGTACGTTGATATGACATGTAGTAAATGATTATCACTTTGTCTCTCTGTGAAATGCACGTGAAAGGTGGCGTATGTGCTATTGAATGCATAAAAGTTACGGTGTGTAACGCAGGTTAGCTAAAGTGTAGCGGCAGGTGCGAGGGGGAAGGCAGGTAAGGGTACGAAGACATAATGTAATTGCAAAGGTAATGTACGTTGATATGACATGTAGTAAATGATTATCACTTTGTCTCCCTGTGAAATGCACGTGAACTGTGGCGTATGTGCTATTGAATGCATAAAAGTTAGGGTGTGTAACGCAGCAAGATTTCTGTTCAGGGTGTGAGAGAATGTGGAATTTCCCCAGGTGCGACATTCTAAATTTGACCACCAATTATAGGATTCTCACTTCGTCTCCAGGGTCACCACGATCCCCACCTGCTTCTCTCTCTCTCTCTCTCTTTCTCTCTCTGTCTCTCTCTCTCTCTCTCTCTGTCTTTGTGTGTATATATATATATATATATATATATATATATATATATATATATTCGATTATGACTATTCCTAACTATCCAACTCCCACGGGCCTTTCTCTCTCTCTCTCTATCAATTCTTGGAAGCGAAGCACCAATTATCGGATAATGACTCTTCCTATCCTACCCAACTCCCTTGGGTCTGTCTCCCTCTCTCTCTCTCTCTCTATTCCTGGAAGCGACCCACCAATTATCGGATTATGACCTTACCTACCCACATCTCACGTGTTTATCTCCCTCTCTCTCTCTCTCTCTCTCTCTCTCTCTCTCTCTCTATATATATATATATATATATATATATATATATATATATATATATATATCCTAGAAAGTGTCACTCAATGAACTATATAGCTTCGTTTACTATATACAGAATATATAAAACACAATTTCAAATAGCACATAGATGGGAAATTAGAGAGAGAGAGGCATCTTGTACGGTTGATTTGGCAGTATGTCTAAAGGTGATTCACCACGTGGGCCACAGCCTGAACGGACTTCTTGCAGGGAAATGACTATAGCGTACGTGCGTATCGTTGATTAGCGATAGCTGAGAGAGAGGTGAACTTGGCAAGGTAGTATGTACCGTACGTGAAGTGTGCACCGAGTGTTAGTGTACGTCCGTATCCTTGATTAGCGATAGTTTATAGGAACGTGTGTTTGGAAAGGTAAGGACAACAATGAATCACGGACGTGAGTGGACAGGTACTGTTCCTTGCAACGCCGGGCAACGACAACCGTCGTTGGACAAGGTACTGTACCTTGCAAAGACAATTCTTCACACATATATTTTCTGCATACAATGCTTGTGATATGTCCCACGAGTGTTCGTGGCAAATATTGTACCATGTATTGGGTGAATTTGGGGGGAAGTTGAGAAAATATTTATATATATATATAATATAATTTTTCTGGATATATATATATATATATATATATATATATATATAGAGAGAGAGAGAGAGAGAGAGAGAGAGAGAGAGAGAGAGAGGCTAGAGAGAGAGAGAGAGAGAGAGAGAGAGAGAGGCTAGAGAGAGAGAGAGAGAGAGAGAGAGAGAGAGAGAGAGAGAGAGAGAGAGAGAGAGAGGCTAGAGAGAGAGAGAGAGGGGCTAGAGAGAGAAAGAGAGAGAGAGAGAGAGAGAGAGGGGCTCTAGAGAGAGAGAGACAGGGGCTCTAGAGAGAGAGAGAGAGAGAGAGAGAGAGAGAGAGAGAGGCTAGAGAGAGAGAGATAGAGAGAGGCTAGAGAGAGAGAGAGAGAGAGAGAGAGAGAGGCTAGAGAGAGAGAGAGAGAGAGGGGGGGGGGAGTGTCATTCATGGGTGGGATGAAAGAGGGGAAGGCGGGCATAGGAAGTAAAATAAATATATATCTATATAGTCTCTCTCTCTCCCTATCTATATATAGAATATATAGGCCTCTCTCTCTCTCTCTCTCTCTCTCTCTCTATAAATATATATATATATATATATATATATATATATATATGTAGTCCTATATCTATATAAGGAAATATATATATATATATATATATATATATATATATATATGTGTGTGTGTGTGTGTGTGTGTGTGTGTGTGTGTGTGTGTGTGTGTGTGTGTGTGTGTGTGTGTGTGTTTTGGAGTATATCGTAGTGGCTGGGAACCTTAGAAGGGAAAAATGATTATAGTAAAGAATGAAAATATAGATATATATAGGCCTACGTATATAGATATGTATGTATATCTATATATATATATATATATATATATATATATATATATATATATATATATATATATATATATATATATATATATATATATATATATAGGCCCATTTATATATATATATATATATATATATATAGATATATATATAATATTTTCTTGGAGTATATCGTAGTTGTGGGTAACCTTCGGAGGAGGGCAGAGAACATTGGAAATATATATATATATATATATATATATATATATAGAGAGAGAGAGAGAGAGAGAGAGAGAGAGAGAGAGAGAGAGAGAGAGATTTTGGGATGGCACACACACACGGACGGCAATGAACAGTTATGAGAGCATGGAAAAACACCTAACAGGTATCGTCCCTGCGAAATGATCGTATATGGTGCAGCAATTGGTCCTTTGGAAACATATAACATCACCTGTGTAGTGATGCTCGTAGTGGAAGGTGTTGCGTGAGGGTGGATAATATCTCTTGTTTTACAGCACAGAACCTAAAGACATTGAACTTTTTGTGAGTAATTACTGCCAAGGAACATCAGTCAGCATGGAAAGAAAGGGATTGTCATCTGAGGAGTGGCAGAAGGTTCTGTTTGAGGAGGAGATGACATGCGAGGAGGATGAGGAGATAAGCGGTGCTTCAAGTGAGGAGGACTGGGTTGACATCGATGATCCAACCCCTGAGGCGTCTGAACCACCACGCCTGACAAGACGGGAGCGGACACCAACACCACCGGTGTCCCAGGTTTCAACCCAGCCGTTGTCCCCACTTCAAGAAGAGGCATCGCCTCCTCTCGGACCTGTCGGACCAAGAGCTACCGCTGTCTCTCCTCCTTTTGCCTCCCGTTACCCCTTGGCCGGCCTGACGTCCCCTGCAGGGCCGAGTTATATGACACTGGCACCCGCACATCATGCACTTTCTGCACTGGAACTGGTGCAGGATGCGACTGTGTCATCCTCCCCTGGTCGGGCCCCAAGAGGAGACCCCAGCACTGACCCCGACGAGGAGAGAGTGTCATCGTCCTCGTCATCACCACCACCTTCACCGCCACGAAGACGCCGCGGTCCTCAGCGTGGCCATGGAGGCCGGCCAAGGGGTCGCCAAGGAGGCACAAAGGTGTCAGAACCCCAACCCACTGCGACCCGTGCGAGAGGTGTTGACGCACGTGACGAGGGGTGGAGCAGTGGCCCATTCACGCCAGCAAATGGGCCCTTTACCGGATCTCCGGGGATGAAGGTGGATACGCCAAGAACTCTTCTGCAGTTTTTCCAGCTGTTCTTCACCAGGGAGTTGTTGGCGTACTTCACCCGTGAGACGAACAACTACGCAGCATTCTTGGGGACTGGTTTGGACTCATGGTTCATCTGCAGTGAAGAGATGATGGCCAAGTTCCTGGGGATCTACTTCCTCATGGGGGTAGTCACAATGCCGACCATCAGGCATTACTGGCATCAGTCCAGGGTGCACAACTACCCCATGTTTTCGCAAGTGATGAGTGGAAGGCGTTTTCGGGCCATCTTGAAACACTTCCACGCATTCAACTCGCTTGCCATCCCCAGGGACAATCAAGACCGGCTCATCAGGGTTCGCACGGTACTCGAGTACCTCCTTCAGCGGTTCCAGAACACCTACCAGCCCGAAGAACATCTCAGCCTGGATGAGGGATCATTGGCTTGGAAGGGGAGGCTCAGCTTCCGCGTCTACAACCCAATGAAGCCTGCCAAGTATGCCATCAAGTTTTACATCCTGGCTGAGGCTTGTTCGGGCTACGTCTCCAACTTCGAGGTGTATACGGGGCAGAGGAAGAGCTTGGAGCAGACGGTATGGAGCCTCGTAGAGCTGCTGAGGGATCAGGGATACAAAGTGTACATGGACAATTATTACAACTCTGTATCCCTGTGCAAACTCCTCTTCAGTGCAGGAACCTACGTGTGTGGGACCCTACGCCTGGCTAGAGGAGCACCTAAGCAGCTGCAGGGCATCGCACGGAACAGGGATCTACCGGAGCCGGGCATCACAGCGATGCGCAAGGATAATGTGATGGTGCTGCTGTGGAAGGACAAGCGCATCGTCAACATGATCTCCACCTTCCACAGCGCAGACACCATCCCAAAGCGGGTTCGAGGGAAGACCAGGGCACATGACGGGACGACCAGATACGTCCAGAAGACTGTGGACAAGCCCCTCGTGGTGGTTGACTACAATCGCCATATGGGTGGGGTAAACCACTTTGACCAAATGGTCCAATATTACCCACTGCAACGCCGGACCGTCAAGTGGACCAAGAAGGTAACGTTCTACCTCATCCAGATGGCGGTGTTTAACGGCTTCGCCCTGTACAAGAAGACCGTACGGAGGCAGGTCACTCTGCTGGAGTTTCTCGAAGAGATAATCGACAAGCTCCTCTTCTTCGACGAAGCAGAGTGGCCTCCGTCAGGGCACGTCATCCACTACGCCCCTGATCTTCCAGCCCAACGGCCAGGAGGACTCCCAGCACCTGATGCAGCAACACCACAGCTGCCAACACCACTGGCTCCTGCGCCAAGTGGGGACGAGGACCAGCTCGGAGCACCACCTGCAGGAGGAGTCCCAGCACAGGAGCCACCACCACCATCACTTCAGGAACCAGCGCAAGTGGAGAGGGAGCCATCACCACTTCCTGGTCCGTCGGGAGAACCCGCTGTCGCTGAGATGCCCGGGCCTGCAGCTGCACCTCCAGGACAACAGGACCAGGGACACCCAGGACTCCAGCCCAGCAGGCGACATCGCTTTGTAGACAACAGACTGCGGCTGGACAACACACTGGGACACTGTTGGGAGAGGATCCCTGGCAGGAGGAGGCTGCGGTGCACCCTGTGTTCCCTGGGCAAGATGAGGAGGGACTCAAGTCACATGTGTCCTGTTTGTGATGTGCCACTTTGTGAAGGGGATTGCTTTGAACGGTTCCATACCGAGCAAAGTATTCCCTAGTGGAGTGTACACACACACACAGACACACACACACACACACACACACACACACACACACACACACACACACACACACACACACACACACACACACCAACACACACACACTTACACACACACACACACCAACACACACACACTTACACACACACACACACACACACACACACACACACACACACACACACACACACACACACACTAACACACACACACACACACACACACACACACACACACACACACACACACACACACACACTCACACACACTAACACACACACTCACACACACACTAACACACACACACACTCACACACACACTCACACACACACTCACACACTAACATACTTACACACTCACACACACTCACACACACACTCACAGACACTCACACACACACTAACACATACACTCAAACACTCACACATACACTCACACACACACACACTCACACACACTCACACACTCACACTACATAACTCCTCATCTTCAAATCCCTGGTCAAAGTGGATCAACACCCCTGGAGGAAGTGAGTTCTGCAAATTTGGTTGATATATATGATAATCTATTACCATTACCTCTCCAATTTTCAGAGAAATAACCATTTTCTCCAACAGATTACACATATGAAAGAAAGTAAATCTCCACAGCAGTAACATTAGAAGTTATGTTTATGTGTAGTAGGTTATAACAATAGGAAAACACCCATGGAAGATGTTATGGTATGTACAGATAGGGGGAAAAACAATTGGTAGCATAGTCTTCTGGCAAGTGTGCAAGGAAATTACAGTGTGTGTAAAAGTTGGTAGCGATCGGAAGAGTAACCTCACTTTGTCTGCCAATTACTCGAAAAATATTAGACTTTTCGAATTCCTGTTACAACCATCATCAATACCACAAAAATTAACGTATGATCAATACCGGAATGTAAGCTTTGTGTAGCGTTTTTGGGGGGAAAAGGCGAGGGAAATGTTTTTTTCACTCGCGGTTGTTATCAGTGACAAGCGCTCGGAGTAATCACCTAACTTTGTCGGCCAATTACTCGAAAACTGCTTGACTTATCGATTTTCTGTAACAACCATGATCTAGACCACTAAATTCTACGTATGATTAATACCAAAATGTAAGCATTATATTACGTGTTGTGCGAGAAAAGACGGTGGAAATGAGTGTCTCTTCCCGGCTTTTACCACTGAGAAATGCTCGTAGTAATACTCTCAGTTTCTCTGCCAATTACTCGGAAACTATTGGACATATCGATTTCACGTTTGAACCATGATGAAGAGCAGGAAATTCTACATATATGCAATACATAAATATGTAATATTTCTCATAAGAATTCGTGGTTACGTAGACGGGAACATTGCGTACGCCTTGCGCACATCACGAAAGTCAATCACGCACGGAGTGCCTAGTACTTTTTTTCGATTTACTCGAGAACTATGAGGAGTATGGGGTTTTCCCGTCACAGTGGAAAAGCTGGATAATGGGGGCATATTACTATGTAATAAAAACGTTAGGTGCCTGGGAAAACTATGCTCTCAGAGGTCAATGAAAATTTTTCGAAAATGGCTCTCAGTTTTTGACCATTTTCTCGAAAAGTATACATCATATCTCAACCGGATTGGTTTCGTTAGAAAGCTGATGAAATTCTCTATAAAAACTTATTAAATCTTTTTCCTGTAGGATGGAAAACATTCAAACGGTGATGTTGGGAAGTGAAAAATGTTTACTCCACCATGCTTCCAGGGCTCATAACTTTTTTTGCTGGTGTTTTCCTGTGTTTTGGTCATGTTTATCAGATAGAACAAACATCCATGCATACCTGGAGATAGGTTTCATGGGAATACATTGATTTTTGGGTGGCGAAAATAAGGCAAGAATGTGTTTCATTCGCTCAAATTTGCTCAAATTTGCCGCGCGCGCGTGCTCCCCGGCCGGGCGGCTTCGTAGTGAAAATTCCTGCACCAGAAAACTTATTGAAACTTTCCGTGCGGGAAAGGGTTAATTAGTTTGGTTTGCCCTGTGTATATCTTCATGTAATTTAACTGTGTTTAGCATTGTAATGAATTAATAGTTGGCACCTCTACAATTCTATGAGGAACCAGAGGCTTGCCATTTTGACTCACTCTGCTCTGAGACTTCGTCCAGCTAGCATGTTGTAAATACACACCCCAAGGAAGCTTGGATGCCCAGGCAACCGACCTAAAGTCAAGCTCGTCGTCATCTGCTGTCCGACTCTTTCTAGCTAAGTAACTTTTACGAATTGGCCAATTCAATGGGGGATTAGCTAGGAGATAGGAGAGTAATAATTAGGTAACTTAAAGCATCAGTTACGGTACACGATCAGTTATGGTACACTTAAACCTAAAGCCTCGTACACACCAAGACACAAAGTCGCGCAACATTGTCTCTGGACTGTTTCGCATCTGTCTCAGAATAATCTAAATTTGTCTCATAACAGTCGCTAGACACTGTCTCTGGGCCACGTACACACTGAGATACTTTATCCAGCAAAAGTCGCGCGACAATGTCACTAGACTGTTGCGCGACTGTCTCAGGAAAATCTAAATCTGTTGCTGGACAGTCGCGTAACAATCCAGAGACAAGATTTCGGCTTTATCTTGTCTCCCACTAGATATGGGAGACAAGATACAAGTTGCTCGGTGCAGAGGGATTTGGCAATGGATGACAGAGTTTTTTTTTTTTTTCCTTTTTTTAAAGCTAGCATTTAAAAATGCACGCCTACTGCTATAAGGCGTCAGTATTCACATATTGTAACATTATTTATGCATCACAGTTGTACATACACTGAATACTTATATGTATATGGTTCAATCCTAAATAATTACAGAGTATATTTATATACTCCAATTTTGAATAAAAGTTATACATCATCATTGAAAGATTATATTGTATGTATACGGGTCTGTCCTGATAAAAATTATGGTATATTTACACGTTTTACATACATCGTTGAAAAATTATGGGTACGTATATAGTTCAGTGATGACAGTTCTTAGCTTTAGTGATTCCACTGTTGGTTTCGGCAATTATTCACACACACACACACACACACACACACACACACACACACACACACACACACACACACACATACACACACACACACACACACACAGGACCTGAAGGAGATGGCAAGAGACAAATATTGGTGGAGAGAGTTCATTGAGACCCTATGCATCCCGTGGGGTGCCACAGGAAATGATTGATTGATATATATATATATATATATATATATATATATATATATATATATATATATATATATATATATATATATATATATATCAGCAGCAGCAGCAGCAGTAGAGGTCCACTGCAGGACCGGCCTATCCCTACCGAAGCAGGGACGATACAGCCAATGTATCTCTACCCAGTGGCTTAGGCTGTCTGGTAGAGACTGTATGTAAGGTGAGAAGTGCTTGTGAGTGTGATTGTAGTGTTGTTTGGTACACACAAATATATATATATATATATATATATATATATATATATAGAGAGAGAGAGAGAGAGAGAGAGAGAGAGAGAGAGAGAGATAGATAGATAGATAGATATAGATAGATAGATATATACATAGAGAGAGAGAGAGAGAGAGAGAGAGAGAGAGAGAGATATATATATATATATATATATATATAATATATATATATATATATATATATATATATATATATATTCGTCCATAAATGTGTATCTTCACAGTTACATTTTGCCTGTGGCTGGAATATCACTTTTTGAGTTCAATATGACAAATGTTGGTTGTAAACTGATATTTCAAAATTCACGTCGTGGATACTTCAATCACGAACGCGCTACAAAGTCGCTGGACTGTCTCTCGATTGTCTAGCAACAGTCCAGAGAGAAAGTAGCAGAAATGTCTAGCGACCGTCTCACAACAGTCTCTAGACAATTTAGAGACAAAGTTGCCTTGTCTCCAGTGTGTCTCTGGACTGTCGCCCATCTGTATCTGGATTATCTCGCAACAGTCGAGATACATAGTCGCTCGACTGTTTCTAGACTGTATCTCGGTGTGTACGAGGCTTAAGAGACTTATGTTACTTAAGGAAAAATTTTTGGTACCTCGAGTGAGGGCTTATGATTTGTTTTCCGGAAATTTCTTACATTTTTGGTGTCGAGTGAGGATACCGACTTAGCTAAAGTTAAATTTCTTACATTTTGGTGTCCCCAGACAGTAAGGAGAGCAGATGTGTGCCGAAGCACTGCATGTGTTTAAAGTTGCTTTTGTTGGGCATAGCCTACTACCACTTTGGGTTAAAGTGGATGACGTGGATATAAGTATATACCAAGCTCCGGGTGGAATGGCAAGTTCCTTCTCCCACGATGAGGGACTGAATGCCGTGTTGGATTGGGAGGGTGGCCGTACTGTCCTTTTCCGGGAGGAAATGATATTAAGATGTGGAAAGTGAGTGTGGGGATAAGATATAATCCTAGAGGTTTAACAACCCAGGGGGATAGGTTTGATATTACGAACCTAATCCCTACACTCCTCAAAATTCAAATGATTAATTAGCTGAGCCAGAAAATGAGTATTTTGGAAATTGAGTGTGGGGATAAAATATAACCCTAGAGGTTTAACAATCTAGGGGGAAAGGCTTGATACAGCGGACCTAATCCCTACACTCTTCAAAATTTAAATTAATTAGATAATTACTAAGCTGGGGTAAATTTGTGGTTGAAGTTAATTATTAAATTATTAAAAGAGAAGTCAGTCAACATGTCTGTTTCCTTGTAGCAGACATCCTCTAGCAGTAAGGCAGGATGGGTAACAAGAGCCATAAATGATTGCAAACAATCGTTAGAAGAAATACCTTTGTCCAGGGAGAAATTAAGTAGTCTCCTAAATATGTTGAAAGACCGATGGCCTACGTATGAAGAAACTTATATAATTTTAGAAGCAGCTATAGTAAAGGCTAATGATAAAGATCTCTTAGAGTCAGAGACTATGAAATTTCAAGGTAAATTAGAAGTATATTTAACGGTGGTAAAGTCACTAGAGTCTTAGCTTAGACTGCCGCAGAAACACAAGTTGTGGAACAGCAGAGTAGAGCTGTACTACCACAAATAACGCTTCCGGAATTTGATGGGGAGCAGAATTGGAAATCCTTTTGGGATCAGTTCAAATACTTACTTCATGATAGAACTGATCTCCCTAAGGTAAGCAAACTCATATATCTCTTAGGACAGATCAAAGGAACACCTTATCAGCTGATAAAGGAATTACCAGTAGAAGAAAATAATTATGAGGTGGCCTTGACTATTCTTAGACAAAATTATGAAGACAGGGAACAAGTTATCACCCCATTACTGAAGGCTCTAACTGAATTACCCATACATTAACACGATTTTGATTCCTTGCAAAATTTTAGAATTGCAGTGACTAGTAATTTAAAGGCCTTAGGTACTTACGAAGATATTAAGGCATCAGATTGGGTGCTTTCAAGAATTGTGTCCTTATAGCTTCTACCAAAAACCAAGGATGCCTTGTATGGAAGGTGCCAAAAGGATAATTTCTCCTGCGAAGAGATTAAGGAAGGTTTGATGCAATTCTGTAAACATTTGCAAGGAACAGTAAAACCTACTGAGATTAAACAGAACACTGAAATAAAGAAAAAAAAAACACTAACCAACTGGTTGGGAAACATCAGTCGAAGAAGACTAAGTATGTGCATAAGGAAGAGATAGGTACTTTCCTCAGTTCCTTATAGGCTGAGGATAAAGTGTTAAAGACAAGGAATTGACAAGCTGATGAAATTAAGGAAGTAAAACCTTCCATGGTAAAGGACAGGAAAGTTTGTGCATTTTGTGGTGAACAACATTCCAGTGCATCTCGTCAACATTATCCTGATTATGCTTCTAGAGTAGAAAAGCCTCAGGAACTGGGATGTTGTATAGTCTGTATGAATTCCAAACACACTTCCGCGGACTGCAAGACTAAATTAAATCTTTGTTTTATATGGAAAAGGGATCATCATCATATTGCTTTATGCCCAAGGATGAAAACTGAGGTTCCTAAACCTGCAAGCGTCAATATGACAATGCAAGGGGGAATGCTCCAATAGTAATGCCTGGTGCAGTTCCCATAGCCGATGTGAAGGTATTGATTGAGAATAGAAACTTATTGGTATGTACCCTTTTTGATACGGGTGCTCAGAAAACCTTCATTTCTGCAGACATTGTGAAGAAATTAAAGTTACCTACAGTATTATTGGCAGGGTAAATCTAGCCATTACAGGATTCTTAACAACTAAGAAAGCTCAGTCTTTTGGTTTAGTTAGACCTGTAATACAATTAGGCAGATATAAATGGCATATAACAGCAGCTGTACTGGATAATATGGAGACAAGTACAGTATACATATAAAAGGACTGAAGGAAACCTCTGATCATCTATAAAGATCAGGGATAAAGTTGGCTGAACGGAATGTAGAATCAGATACTGTGGGTCCCATAAAAATGATAATTGGTTCTGATAATTGTGGGAGATTCCTATACAGGACTTCCAAGAAGAATAAGGTACAGTTGTTCAAGAGTCCAGGAGGTAACCTTATTATGGGTCAGTTGCCTTTTCCAAAACAAGTTAAAGGAGAGGCCAAACTAGTAGACTCAGTCTTTGTTATCCCCACACAGTCACTGATGGTAGCTTGAATAGGTGCAGAACTAGAACCTACTCAGATAAATGATTTGTTGGATGAAAATATTGAACCTGTACAAAAATTGTGGGACCTAGACAATGTAGGAATACACTCTGAGGAACCAACCTCTGAAGATAAAATAACTTTGGACTTGTATAACCAGTCTGCGGATTTTAAGGATGGACAGTATTGGGTAGGATTACCATGGAAACTAAACCATACGGAGTTACCAACAAATTACCAAGCAGCTAAGGCTCAGTTAAATTCTCTTCTAAGGAAGTTCAGAGATAAACCAGAACATCTAACCCTATATGATAATATTATAAACGATCAAATGAAGAATAAATTTATAGAAGAAGTAGAATTCCCTGTTAACCACAAGGAAGGACATTATTTGCCACATCATGCTGTGAGCAAGGATTCAGTAACTTCTCACATAAGGAGAATTTTCAGTTGTCGTAGTAAAGCGTCCAAGGGATCAGCTAGCTTGAAGGATTGCCTATACTCTGCACCTACACTAACAGAGAAGTTGGGGAATGTGTTACTAAGATTTAGGGAGAAACTTAATGCTTATACAGCAGACATTAGTAAGGCCTTTCTCAGAATAGGACTGAGAGAAGAGGATAGGAAATTTACAAAATTCCTCTGGCCTCATGATCCTCAAAATGAGGATAGTCCATTGAAAACTTACTGTTTCCGATCAGTGCTCTTTGGCTCTTGTGCTAGCCATTTCCTACTTTGCAACACTTTAAAGCATCATTTTGAAAATACCAAATATCCAGAGATAGGGCAAGCTTTTTACATGGATAATTTGCAAGGTGTTGTTGATACAGAGTCGGAAGATTTGAAGGTTTATGAAGTAGCCAATTCCGAATGTGGGAAGGCAAATTTGCCGTTACAGAGCTGGAATACAAATTCACCGCTTTTGAGGAATAAAGTACAAGAGGACTATCTAAATTCTGACATTCCCAAAATTCAAAATGTGTTGGGTCTTAACTGGGATACAACAGCTGATGTAATAAGTTTGTAACCAATTAAGTTCTATGATGTCATTCTCACGAAGAGGTCCTTGTTAAGTCAGGTCTCCACGTTATTTGACCCATTAGGTTTGGTCAGTCCAACAGCAATTAGGGACAAATGTTTAGTGCAAGAGGCTTGGGGACAGGGTTGCCATTCGTACGATAATTATCGTACATGTACATTAAACTGCCTCTGGTACGATGTACGATACTTTTCCTTATTATCGTAAGTTCTGTACGATAATTCTGTGTTTTATGGCATAAGAGTGTTAATGTAAAAAAGTGATAATAAAAAAAGCCTTTTCATCAAGAGTAAATCTTTTCCATATACAGTATGTTATCTGTAAAATGAGAAGCTGTAATTTTCCTTAGTGCACGTAGGGTAATTGTGTTTATGAGATAGCTAGGCTTGTTGTACTGAACGAAATGTACAGGCATATTTCGAGTCATACTGACGGTTGACTGTTACGATTTGATATTCGTCAGTCGTCACCGCAAAGTACTATACAATATAAAAGAAAAATTTATTTTGATAACAAGAAAGAATTACCTAAAAGTATCTTGTGTAATCAGTGACTTGTAAACAGTGTAGAGGAATTATTTTATTTTATAAATTTTGATGAATTTATTTAACTTTTCTGAACTGAATATTGTTATATAAACCTCCCCTGAATGATACCTGTTGTATACAGTATTTACATTAGCCATTACATATATCGAAACTTTTAGGAATTTCCATTTTCTCTGTTTTATTATATGAGACTAATGCTGTTTACATAAATTTAAAACACTATTGAAGACATGTTGTGTTGGTAAGAACTCCATCATTTATTTTATCATCATCTTATTACTGTAACCTAAAGCGTAATGTAGTAGTAGCAAAAAATATATACGAAAATTTTCACAGGCATCCGATATATTTTTACGATAATTTGGGAGGAAAAACGATAATTTTGAAACATCAGTACGATAACTCGATCAAAAAAATCTGGCAACCTTGCTTGGGGAGAAAAGTCAGACTGGGACAGGGAATTGGGTGAGGCATATGTGGAACAATGGGAACAGAATAGAAAGGAGTTTGAAACTACATCAAGCATATGTATTCCCAGGCAAATAAACAGTAATGAGAAGTCTCATCTGCAGATATTTTGTGATGCTTCTCAAAGGGCTTATGGAGCAGTAGCTTATTGCGCAACAGGAAAGGATAGTAAGATTATTATGTCAAAAGCCAGAGTTGCGCCAGTGAAAGGAAGAAACCTATCTCAAATGGAATTGGCTTCCATAGAAGTAGGAACTAAATTGGCCAGGTATATAATCACTACTCTTGATACTCAGTTTGAGGATATTTATATATGGACTGACAGTGACATTTGTCTTTACTGGATAGGAAAGGAAGACAGTAAAATTCCTTTCGTCCACAACAGAGTGAAGACTATTAAAGAACTGTCTTCCAAATTTTAATTTATGCATGAATCCTCTAAACAAAACCCGGCTGATCTGCTCTCGAGAGGTTCGACTGTAAAGAGACTGATCAAAGATAACTTGTGGTTTAAAGGTCCTAAATGGTTACTCACTAAAGATTTACCTGAGCAGAAAGAGTACAGTATTGCTGAGGTTGGTATAGTAAACTTGGATCTTGTAGTACCTGAGCCAGAAGTAATTGACATCAGCCGATTTTCATCAATAAGACAACTTATTAACCCTACTAAATTAGGTGTTGAATTTTTGAATAAGAAAGAGGGGTTTCAGAAGTTAGATCCCATGGAATATTGGCTGAAAAAGATACAAATGAATTATTACAGAGAGCTATATGACCTTTAAGGCCAAGCAATGGGAGCAAGAATAAGCTGATAAGAGATTTAGGCTTGTTCTTAGACGGAAAGGATCAGATTAGATGCCGGGGCCGAATAATAAAGGCTGATTTACCTCTCCTAACTAAACATCCCATATTATTACCCAAGAGTGGATACTTTGTACAGTTAATTATAAAGAAAGCCCATGATCTGACGCTTCATGGAGGTGTACCGCAGACTTTGGTCCGAATCAGGGAAAGGTATTGGATCCCTGAGGGTAGACAGGTCATAAAGAAATATCTCAAAGGTTGCATCACATGTAGGAGGCATGAACAACGACCATATGACTATCCAGGACCACCTGCCTTACCTGGGGATATTGTAAATGTGAGTTGGCCCTTCAAGGTAACTGGAGTGGATTAAACAAGGGCTATAACTGTTACGGGTGAAGGAACTCCCATAAGGTTTACATATGTCTATTTACTTCCACTTACACAAGGGCAGTCCACCTAGAAGTGGCGGAAGATCTGAGTTCAAAGACATTCCTGAACGTATTTCGAAGACATGCTCCTGGAAGGTCTTGTTCTAACAAATTAATAAGCGACAACGGAACATAGTAAATGACCCAAAGGTTAAGTCGGCACTGGGAATCTGAAATTGCACCTGGCAGTTCATAGCTCCAAGAGCACCATGGCAAAATGAATTTACTGAACGAATGATTGGTATTGCGAAGAACTGCCTACGGAAAACATTACACAGAACTGAGATCACAAGATAAGAGTTAAGAACAGTGATAACTGAAATTGAAGCTAGGATTAATAATAGACCCCTAACCTATTTAGATGACACTAGCATTTCGACTGAGGCCCTGACACCGGCTCATATGTTATATGACAGAAAGCTCCATCTGGTGCCGTGTGTGGATATCCAAGAAAAAGTAGATGATCCTATCATAGAAAATAATGAATTAGGACAACATCTGCGGGAGGGATATCAAGATCTGAAAGAGGTATTGGATACTTGGAATAGACACTGGAACGAAGAATATCTTTTGAGCTTACGAGAAAGATGTTATGGGGCTCAGGCTGCAAGTAACAAGTCTGCTATACACGTAAATGTGGTCTTGGTGAAGACATAATAAACAAGATCCCAGTAGCCATTAGCTAAGGTGATCTCCATGCACCCAGATTCAGAGGGGGTGCTGAGACTCGTAAAAATAAAATGTAGGGGACATACCAAGATAAAAACTATTGATAAGCTGGTACCCCTTGAGTTAGCAGCTACCCCGGATACAGGGGATGTTGGAGACCAAATGGGTCATGATGCGCGTCCTAGAAGGGCCGCAGCACAGGGTTCTCGAGACCTATGGAAAGGGCTGCTGGCTAAAGGTCACATTACATGACACAGTGTACAATTTTTCGCCCAGTCCCAAAACTGTGGGAAATATTTTCCCCAGAGCAGTTGTGCTCTCTACTTTTTGAAACAGCCATCCCTGGTTAGAGAGCAGAGGAAAACCTCAGATCGTTAAAAACTATTCAAGCGGTTTTTACAACCCAGAAATTAGGTTCTCTTTAATAATTCTTATTATTAATAAATTAAATGCTACTTCATTTAACCCTCGTGGACAACTACTTTGTAAATACATGTAATTACATGGAAAGTTCCATTGACCTAAACTGCATCTGCACGTTAGATGACGTACCCTGAGGATGAAAAAGCCCTCATATAAAAGCAGATGTGGGATTAATATATTTACATAGATAAAGCGAATATTTGGGTTGGATTTAATTTAATTAAACCTAAGATTAATTAGTTAGGGTCGCCCTGTATATATCATGATGTAATTTACTGTGTTTAGCATTGTAATTAATAGTTAGCACCTCTACAATTCTATGAGGAAGTAGAGGCATGCCTTTTTGACTCACTCTGCTCGAAGACTTCAAGCTAGTACTTTTTTTTTTTTTTTTTTTTTTTGCGAAGAATAAGGAACCAAAGGTTGCGAGCCTACAATTATTGTTCCTTCCAAGAGAAAAACAAAATACAAGAGAGGGCCAAATTCAAGATCCGATCATTTCGAGATGCCTGGACACACTGCGTGTAAAAGACTGGAGAGCATAGGAAGCAGGAAACACAGACAGAGGGAGACAGTTCCAGAGTTGACCTGCTGCATAAATGAAGGACTGGGAGTAACGGATAACTCTTGCATTAGAGAATTGGACAGAAAAGGGATGAGAGTTTGCTGCTAGACGGGTGCTACGCGCCCGTCGTAGAAGTGGAGGAATGCATGCAGACTGTTCAGAAGAGCAGTGACCATTGATGTAGCGATAAAAGAGATAAAGTTGCAACAGTGCGACAAAGAGACAGAGGTTGAAGGGAGTCAGTAAGAGGAGGAGAGTTAATGAGACAAAAAGCTTTTAACTCCACCCTATTGAGAAGAGCTGTATGTGGAGAGCCTTCCCACACATGAGAGTTGTACTCCACACAGGGGCGGATAAAACCCCTGTATAGAGTCAGCAATTGTGCAGGGGTAAAGAAGGAACGGAGTTGGCTTAGCACACCTAATCTCTTGGAATCAGATTTTACAAGAGATGTAATATGATCTTTCCAAGATAAGTCCCGAGTAAATGAAACCCCAAGCATGTTCAAGGATGATGTACGATTAAGCTGAATATTAACAAAAATTAGTGGGTATACCTGTGGATGATTTTGATGGGTTGATAGGTGTAAAAAATGAGTCTTTCATGCATTAAAAATAACCAGATTATTTTTATCCCAGTCAGAGATACGAGCCAAGTCAGACATTAGGTGTGCCATAGCCACATCCCTTGTTTGTTGATGTAACTGATGAGACGGGCATTACGGGAAACGAATGGAAAGATGAAGGGTGGAGTCATCAGCGTATGAGTGGATAGGGTTAGATGTACAGCTTAGAAGGTCATTGATGAATAAAAGGAGGAGAGTTGGTGTTAGGACAGAGCCCTGAGGAACACCACTGTTGGTAGATCTAGGAGAAGAACGATGGCCGTCTACAACAGCGGCTATAGAACGACCAGAAAGGAAGCTAGAGATGAAGGCACAGATAGAAGGAGAGAAACTGTAAGAGGGCAGTTTGGAAATTATAGATTTATGCCAGACTCGATCGAAAGCCTTTGAGATGTCAAGTGCAATGGTAAAGCTTTCGCCAAAGTCCCGAAAGGAGGATGACCAGGAGTCTGAAAGGTAGGTGAGAAGATGGCCAGTGGAGCATCCCTGACGGAACCCATACTGACGATCAGAAAGAAGGTTGTGATAGGAAAGATGCCTTAAAATTTTTCTATTAAGAATTGACTCGAAAACTTTTGAGATACAGGATGTTAAAGCAATTGACCGATAGTTAGAGGGTTGAGAATGGTCACCCTTCTTTGGGACTGGCTGAATGAGAGCAAACTTCCAGCAAGAAGGAAAGGTATGAGTTGATAGGCAAAGGCGAAAGAGTTTACCTAGGCAGGGTGTAAACACAGAAGCACAGTTCTTGAGAACAACAGGAGGGACTCCATCGGCCCACATGCCTTATTAGTATTGAGGCCTGTGATGGCAGAAAATATATCAGCTGGAGAAATTTTAATGTCAGCCATGAGGAAGTCTGAGGGGGGAAGTGATTGAGGAACAGCACCGGAATTGTCTAAGGTGGAATTGGAGGAGAAAGTCTGAACGAAGAGATCTGCTTTATCCGTAGAAGAAATAGAGACAGAGCCATCAGAGTAGAAAAGGGGAGTGAAGGATGATGAGGTAAAGTTGTTAGAAAGGTTTTTGGCAAGGTCACAGAAGGAGTGGGAAGAATTCGAGTTGGAGAGTTGAGAGCATTTAGTGTGGATGATATTATTTTTATAAGAGCGAAGAACAGACTTAACACGATTCCTGGCAGAAACATATAAAAGATGTGATTCAGGGTGGGTTGGCTCCGGTACCTTTTATAGGCCCTCTCCTTGTTGCGGAGAGCATTAGAACAAGCGTGATTAAACCAAGGCTTTCTTGCTTTAGTCAAAGGATATGAGAATAACCTCCGTAATGTGCATGACACATTCAGATGGCTCCCGGCCATGGAAGCAATAATCATTCCAGAGAAAAATCAAAGAAATACTGCCTGAGGGCCTCCCAATCCGCAGCTCCAAAGTGCCACAGACAACGTTTCTTTGGAGGGTCCACAGGCCATACCGGAGTGATAGGACAGGTTAAGGTGATGAGGTTGTAGTAATAGGAGCCCAGCGGAGAGAAAAGATTAACGGTGTAAGCAGAAGGATTGGTTGTAAGGAAGAGGTCAAGTATGTTGGAGCTCTCTCCAAGGTGGTCAGGGATACGGGTATGGTGCTGTACAAGCTGCTGTAAGTCATTAAGGATAGAAAAGGTGTAGGCTTCTTCACCAGGTGGATCAGTGAAAGGAGAGGAAAGCCAAAGGTGGTGGTGAAAATTGAAATCTCCTAGAATGGAGATTTCAGAGAAAGGAGAAATGGATAGAATGTGTTCCATTGTAGAAGTAAGATAGTCAAAGAAGTTTTGATAGTCAGTAGAATTAGGAGATAAGTAAGCAGTGCAGATATATTTAATCAGAGAATGACGGGAGAGAGACACACCTCAAGGACGCTTTGATGTCCAGGCAACCGACCTAAAGTCAGGCTCATTGTCGTCTGCTCTCTGACTTTCTAGCTAAGTAACCTTTACGAATTGGCCAATTCAGTGGGAGATAAGGTAGGAGATAGGAGAGTAATAATTAGGTGAGTTAAAGTATCAGTTACGGTACACTTAAACCTAAGAGACATGTGAATTTACTTAAGGACAAATTTTGGGTGCCTCAAGGGAGGGCCAACGATTTGTTTACCAGAAATTTCTAACATTTTTGGTGTCGATTGAGGATACCGATTAAGATAAAGTCAAATTTCTGACTCTTGTATAGAGTCAACAGCTGTGTGAAGGTAAAGAACGCACGGAGTTGGCTCAGGAAACCTTACCTCTTCAAGGAAGACTTTGGAAGTTAAATAATATGATCTTTCCATGGTAAATTCCGAGTGATTTAAACCCTAAGAATGTTCTTGGATGATGCTAGATTAAGTTGGTTGTTATTATGTATTAACCTGTCACGTCCCGACCGATTTCGCACCTCCGATACCCCCCAGTCCCGAGCTATTTTCGATTTTTTTTGTTTTTTTTGGCTAAAACCTCCGCTTTTGGTGAGAAACATCGAAAATTCATAGAGAAATTGCTCACCTGAGGTTTAAAATACTTGATACAGGTAGCAGTACCTCCTTACCTTACTGGGTTTGCTATCAGGCTGGCTCCAAAGAAAACGAGTTCTATGGGAGGGTAACTATTCTATACCACTCATAAACGGTATTTATTTATTTATTTGGTACGAATTTATATGTAGTACGAGAGTATATTGGTTTTCAAACAGTAATATAGGCATTATAAGCATTGTTTCACTCACCAACTCAGCAACATACCTGACCTTTTTGGTGACATTACCTGATCATCATTTCTGACTGTTTCTTCCTCTAATGCTATGTAAACTTTGTCCTCCACATTGTCATCGATTGGGGAATCACTCTGGCCCTGAATGTCTTTATTGGCCAGGTCACTGGTAACAGGTGAATTGCCGAGACAATGGCGTGCGGGGTGGGGGGTAGGTTATGCGATGTAAGGCATTGTCCCTGCCTGGCGTCTTGTAGAGGAATAGAAGGTGTCTCGTGTATATGTACCAAAAATCACGTGCAAAAATTGAAAATTATGCAAATTATGAACCTTGCAGTTGCGCGACGTATCAGTATGTTGTCGGGACTGGCAGTTACATAATGTTGCAACATACCCATACGTCGACGGGACGCCTCGGGTTAAAGGACATTTCTGTGGAAGATTTAGGCGTATTAAAGGACATTCCTGTGGAAGATTTAGGCTGATAGAATATGTAGGAACTGACTTTTTGATGCACTAAAAACAACAAGGTTATTCTTACACAAATCAGGTCAGAGATTAGATGTGCCACAACCTCATCTCGTGTTTGTTGAAGAAATAGCTGTGATGGACACTATAGGAAGCAATTGAAAAGTTGAAGGGTGGAGTCTTCAAGATATGAATGGGTAGGGTTAGATGTAATGCTTAAAAGGGTATTATAGAAGGAAGAAAACTGGAGATAGAACAAAACCCTGAGGGACACCACTACTGATATTTTCTAGGTCAAGAGGAAGAATGATTGTCTACAGCAGAAGCTATAGAATGACCTGAAAGAAAGCTAGAGATGACGATCGGAAAGCAAGGTGTGATAGGAAAGGTGCATTAGTTTTTTATTTATTTATTTTTTTTGAGAATAGACTCAACAATTTTAGAAATATATGATGTAAGAGACGTTGGCGATGGTAGAACGGTCACCCTTCAGGACAGATTGAATGAGAGCACACTTAGATTAAGAAAGAAACGTACAAGTTGACAGATAAAGCAAAAGAGTTTGCCTAGTCTGGCTATAGTTCTTGAGATCAACAGGTGGGACCCCACCAGGATTCTTATGACTTGTTAGTAGCGAAGCCACTGAGAACATAAACTACATCAATTGAAGTCATTTCACTGTCAGCAAGTGAAAGGGGGTGGGGGAAAGAGATTCAGGAACACCACCAGAATCTTCCAAGGCGGATTTGAAGGAGAAAGTCTGAGCAAAGAATTCTGCACAACTACAGAGACATCACAACAGGAATAGGAGGGAAAAAGGATGATGAAGTATTCACGTTAGAAAGGTATTTGACAAAGTGCCAGAAGGACTGGAAAGAATTTGTGTCGGAGAGTTCAATGCATTTAGTACAGATTAAATTATTTTCCCAGAGTGAAGAACAGATTTAACATGATTCTGGCCAGAAACATTGAAAAGATGATTTTCAAAGTTCGATTGGTTCCGGTATCCTTCGTATGCCTTCTCCTTGTTGTGTACAAAAGATGAACAAGCCTGATTAAGCGAAATTTCTTGCATTAGTTACAGGATACAAGAAATGAAAAAAATGCAACCATGCGTGAGAGAACAACTTCCATAATGCACAAGGCACATTCAGATGGCTCCTGGCCATGGAAGCAGTAATCACTCCAGGGAAGATCAACTAAGTACAACCTGATTGCCTCCCATCAGCAGCTCCGAAGTCCTACAGCCCCCCTCATCCTGGAAGGGTCAGCAAGCCTTACTGCAGCGAAGGGATGGGTTACAGTGATAAGACTATAATCAGAGGAACACAACATAAAGAAAAAATAACAGTAAAGAGATAGATTAGTTGTATGAGAAGATTAAGAATGTTTGAACTCTCTCCAAGGTGACCAAAAATTTGGGGAAGGTGGTGTACAACATTCTCTAGGTCGTTAACTCCTGAAACTCGAGCCGAGCCGTTCTTGTATGCGCCCTTCCACCCCCTAAAAAGTAGGCCATATTCAACTAGTCATAGCTCACGAACAACAGAACATGAAATATTAAATTATAGATCAAAATACCTACCATTCCTTCATCTCTCAATTGCAAGTGTCCCCAGGTCTCTAGGTGGAGTTTGCGGAGGTAGGTGATGAATGAAGGAAATCTGGGGAGTCATGGAAGGCTGTGCTTGTACGAGTAAGATCGGGTCAGTCATAGGCTACAGTACACACTTGCCTGTGCCAGACGGGAATTCCCTATACACACTCTCTCACAGCCCCCCCTTGCTCCACTTGACCTTGGCACATCTCTCCACTGACCCCTGACATTGCCGAATGAATGAATCATCACTCCTTGTATGTGTCCAGCTCAGTATATTCACCCAATTTTTATGGTCTTTCCAGATCGGAACTGTGCATTATGCTGTGTGAGATGGGAAAGAGAAAAGAAATTCCATGGTTTATTAAGTAGTACTCTCCAAGAAAGACTACTTTCAACTTCTTTGTGATTATGTTTTCTGTGTCGTGTAAGATCTGAGTTATCCGTGAAATAGTTTTCTTTTCTTGCTCCTGTAGTTTCTTATTTTCTAAGACACTTGCTTGGCTAAGTTCTGACTGCACAGGATGAACCACACAGCATAAGTAGGCTAGTAGTTTGCTCTCACAACAAAATCATTCTGCATGTGTATTCTGCACTTTTGGGTGACTGTTATCGTATAATTCTTCACGTTAGTGTTGAGGCTGACCACTTCGAAAAACTGTCTCAAATGATTAACCCTCACACACCGGGCAATATTTAGGGCAGACACCACCTCACTACGTGCAATTTCTCAGAAGCTGCTGAAAATTGCATGTTTTCAAACCTTATTATCTCAGAAAGAATAGCACTTAGGGAAACGGATTAATGACTGTTTTACCCACCAACGCTTCCTCCTGCGAATGAAAGTATCCCCAGTTTGTAGGTCCATGCCTTAATGAGTAATGACGTGAGGAACATAAATTTTCGCCTAGAGACCGGCGTGAGAGCAGAACCTGTTCATGCATCTGCCCGCGGCGCCAACTATGGCTTTGCTCTCAGCATGATAGTTTACTCCACTACTAGATAAAGCAGACACTGTTGCATCCAAGGCATGCTTTATGCTTATGGAACTACCACTGAGATCTTTTCTAGTATTCTTGGAAAGAGTCTTGGTAGGGGCAGATGAAGCAAGAGTCCACGTAAGGTGGGAAGAGATTCGGATGAGAGTTGTAAGAAAATATCGTCCTTCACCTGGCAGAGTCACAAAGACGACTGAGGTATGCTTGCCTCGGGTGCTAGGAGGCTATCCCCACATTTTGGCAACGAGGTCAATTGGCGGCCACTTCGAAATATGCGGCCACTTCGAAATGTGGTGTGAAAACACTTGCAGTTATGGCCATCCCCCAGCGCCCCCGATCCAACAATTTCACATCGGATATAACTGTAACCCGGCGCTGATGGGTTAATATATATTTGTTATGAAAGGTGGAGGTATTAATTTTTGTGTATAGCTCTTACATACCTTAAATTATGTGATTTTCTTTTGATTATATTCCATCGTAAATCATCGCTCGTCATAACGTAAATTCAGTGATTTCAGTGTCCACAAGAAATTTATCCAATGCTTGGTGTTTTGAATGACCGTGATGATTATCTCCTTCATGATGAAATTTTCTTCCAACACCAATAAAATCGCGTGTTATTAGCTAGAATGTAAGTTGAATACAAATCATAGTGGTGACGGGGTTAAGTTGCTGTAGTCATATTTTCTCACCATTTTTTACTCCACCCTTTCGGCATCTGTATTTATTGTATTAATATTATATTTTGTACTTTCAGGTGATTGAGCTCATTGGATTTTTCACCCTCGTGCTGAGGTTGAGCACTTCCAAAACTACATCGAATGATTAATATATATTTGCAATTATAACTGAGGGTATTAATTTTTGTGTACAGTTCGTACATACCTTGAAATTAGTTATTTTTCTTCTATAATATTCAAAATTCGTCGCTCTCTATAACAACCATCACATCCATCAATACGAAGTGCACATGCTTATATGCGGAGCCAACCTTTGACGTGGACATCAGCCCGGATCAGAGCTTGTTACACTTATTGGCACTTGTATTGTGAATTCACTTTCACTATATCATGCGAACGTTTCCTTGTACTTATTCTCTTATTCTAAAGTATTATGTAGTAAAGTCACTTACTTGGCTAAGTGTTTACCGTGCTAGAGGAACAGCATAGAATATTTTCTAGTTTATTATCACAAGAACCGCTCGCACAAGTTCACCTGCAAAGTAACCTGAGGTCATTTTCTTATACCTGCACTTTTCCTTATATTCTAAAGTCGTATGTGGTAAAATGGCTATGTACACTATATATAGTTTCCCATCCACCAGTGCCTAGCACCTCACATCAGTGTGGTAATTACAGAAGCACTCAGTGCACATTGCCACCTTGTACTCAGTGCACTCGTAACACATTTCCATGCAAACTTACTACTGTCACTGACTGTTCTGGCAGACACGGCACCGCCTGTACAGTTCTTTCCTGCAGTCGTGTACCTCAGGTTCACCATGCAGTGACAGGAATGATAGTCTGCCTGGGTGACCCTGTCAGGCATTACAGCAGCTATCTCAAAACGTTCATACACTGCAAGCAGCTGATTCACGGGTTCTTTCTCAAACTCTCATAGAAAACGACCTGTGCCAACAACATGCCCGAACAGTATGAATGAATTCAGCACAGTGATATCAGGAACGTATAGGAACGCTTACTTGTACTGCTTGTAGCACTTCCTGAGACAGTTTATGACACCAGTCTGAGTATCAGACATATTGATGAGCCGTAGTTTTATGCTGTAATCATTGACTACCTGAGGCTTGATCACTGTCCATGGTCTTGTGGTCCTGCGTCCTAGTGGCCTGAATCTCACTCATGTGAACTGTGTTACCCCTGCTCTTGTCATGCCACTGGATGGCCAACATGTTACCACATCTCTTGGTGAGTAAAGCCCCCTTCTCGGTCTTGGCAGGGAAAGCAGGATTGTGCCTCCTATTGGGCCTGACAGTGAAGCAGGCTTCTGTCCCATATCCAAGGAAAAACTTCGTCAGTACCAGGGACGTGTAAGTTTTTGGTGAAGAGAATATGGTAAGCTCCAAAGTCCTTGTCTATTAGCATTATCATAATGGTACCTGAGATGTGGTGTCGGTCGTCACGGGGATATTCATATCTGATGCTCAATACACCATCAAGTCCAGCACATATTCTGTCTTGGTTGGAGTCACAAATGACAGAGAAACTGATGCCAAAATAATGACGTTTCGATGATATGTAGTGGATAAAGGTCATTTGTCCCCAGAACAAAAAAAGCAACTCATTCACCACAGCTTTCTGAACGGTCGGACAATCCTGGTGAAAGATTCCTTTTAGCATCATCAGAATTTCACGAGTTTAGGTGCAGGTCCCAGGATGAGGAAAAAGTGGAGAAAATGTAGTATGGCAAGGTACTTGTCCAATGCCATGAACTTCCAAAAGACAAGTGTGGCTGTGAAATCATCCATGATTAAATAGTTCTGTAAGGCATGCATTTTATGTTTGCAATGTTTTTATGATCAGCTACACTTATAATTCACCGACATCCACAGGATACCATTCCCTCATGTTCAACCTGTCAGAGAAGGGGAGACTGAACTAGTGTAAGGAGATGTCCTGGTGATAGCTGATCTTGTGCACCAGGTGTTTCATCAAGAACAATGAAAAAATAATGCCGTGAAAATATCCACGGTGCACAGATTGGCTGTCCCTGGTAAATCTGCCTGAACCCTTGCCTGAGAATTATTTAAGGTAGTTGCTGTAGGACCAAACCCTTCCCCTTCCCCCTACACAAAAGTCTCCATTGGCTCTACTCATGGTCTGCAGAAACTGAGGTGATGGGCGTGTGCACCACGTACACCTCAGCCAATTGAATGGCCAGCACGCCCACGTGCATGGCCTTTAGAACAGTGGAGAGGGGAGGGGGAATAAGAGGACTCAGATAGTGATAACTCATCAGGTGGCGATGCCTAGGAAGTGCTTGGACGTGATGCTTCCATCTATGGCTGCCCATTTTGCCACCCCTGTGGTGGTTAACTCCTAAATACCGAAGCACGTCAATGTATGTGTTGACCACTTTAGCCCTCTCAGCTGAATCACGTCAATATAGCGCGCCTTGTAAAAAACTGCCTGCACATTGCTCCGCCCTGATTGTGATGTATATCCCTTCAAGCCAATGAGAACTAACCCCTCCGGCCTCAGGTTGGGTGATCTGGCCACTCTGGGGGCAGCGAGGGTCATCCCCCCCTCTCGTCCCACCCATTGCCCAAATGATTCTTCATCTGTCACGTAATAATCCTCTCTGAAGACCCTCCCACCCCTCTGTACGCTCCAATAGGACATTGTTAATTGAAGTTTACCCCTCCCCCAACCACGAGGCCCATTCCATCCCCCTCCAGCCCCCCTACCTTGTATACCCCTACCTACCCTACCCCCTCCCTCCCTTTCAGCCCCATACTACCCTCCTATCCCCAATAAACCATCATGTGATAGCGAGCATGCAGCTTGGCTTGCTCTCCCCCCCCACGCCCCCCCTCTCCCCTCCCCCACTCCCCCCACCCCCAACACATGTACACGTGCTTTATATGTATTGCCGCGATGTTTTTTTTTTTTCCTGTGCCTTCTCGTACCTGAACATGATAAATGCTTCTCTGTATACTCTTCTATACATGCAAACACGTGCAATCACAGGCATCTGAGCCCCAGCTCCCCCACCACCACCCAGCCCCCCTACCACCACCACCCCTCCACCTCGATACATCTATTACTCCCCATATGTGAATTATCTCCCCATACCTGCAAACACACCTGCTTACATGGTTGATATGCTAAATCAGAAAGATTTTGTTTGTTTCAACTAGCCAAATTGGTTGTTACCATAAATGATCTCCCAAGGTTCAATGTACTCATTATGGGTCTTCTCCCCGATCGAATTTTATCTCCCCACACGTACATACACATCTGTTTTCATAGTAGTTGCTCAAGAACAAACTAAAGTGCTCTACTTTGATGAGAAAAGATGGTTTTATCCAACCTCCATACCTACAAACCTTCTCTCCACAGGGTATTTTATCTCCCCAAAAGCAAGTAATCTCCCCACACCCCCAAAAGCCTGTTCTCGAGCTTGGTGTGACATATGATATTGCAATGACCTATTTCAGTAAAAGAAATAGTTATCAAAACTATGGGGCTTTCGAAAATTAGGGGGGTAACTATTTTTTTTTTTTCAACTTTGACCCTCGATTGTGCGGTAACCATTAAGCCCAGGGGAGTGTCGATTGTTCTGTCAGATGTGTAAATTCTTCCCCTTTTTGCAAAACATATTGATTTTCCCCTTGGTGAAAGTTGAAAAAACACCCCCGAATAGCAGCTCCAGTTGCAGACGAGCCAGTTCGAATTGCAGTATTTAGGGGTGAAGACGCAGATAAAGGGCCAAGTTGTGTGGGCATCCCTCGTGAAGTATCAGGCTGTGGCAATGTGGGTGGTGGAGGCAAGGAGCTTTTGCACTGTTCTCACGTGGGAGGCTGGGCTGCCACAATGGAACATTTATTCTGCACATTACATACGACCACCTAATCCTCAACATCAGAGTCTGACATCTCAGAGGATTTTCATGGAGTGTTGAAAGATAGGGCATGTCATCAGGCACTGGGGAGTCATCAGCAGGCACTAGGGGATCGTCAGAATCAGTATCAGGTGGTGACATGGAGGCACAGGGTGATGGCTGAGGCACGCCACTCTGCACATGATGACTCCTGTTCGCAGATGTCATCCCGCCACTTGATAATAATGACAATGTCTTTTCTCACATCCTGGTAATCGCACTGTAACTCAGTGCTTTCCCTGGAGAGTGGGAGGCTTAGTAGGTGTGGAGTTGGCAGGTATAGGGCAGCTAATCACGGCGGGGAGCAAACTAGACAACATGAAATCTCATCCTGGTTTTCACTATTGTGGCATATCGAAAATTAGCCTAGGCAGTAGACTTTGCCATTGTATTATTTTAATACTGTATTACTCTTATATTTTACATGTACAATTTCATAACTACAATAACTACATTATCCCAATTATGTAACTTTCACAATATTATGTATTTCACTTACAAATTGCTCCCTACGTGTAAGCAAGTGGGTCGGTGGAGGGTTAGTGCCCCTCCCTGTAAAACAACTAACTCAAAGTCAAATTGCCACCCCTCACGGGATAATGGCGTCTGGCAATAGATAGATAGATAGATAGACTTACAAACTGACTGTAATGTGTATCTAGTATCCATTAATATGTTATGACTATTTACTGTCGATGGTACGCCAGTTTCGCATGACCAAGCGATATGTAGGCATAATAATTATAACACAATACTATATGTAACTACTGTATATAGCTATGGGTAACAATATGTAGAACAGGTACTTATGTCTGAGTCCTCCAGGAAGAGTTAAAGAACACATCCCTGTGCCTAGATGAGCCAGGAATGTTATTTCACACAATGTATATCCACAACCCTTGTTGTCCCAGACCATCAAGAATTCTTAGCCATATGATGTATCTCAAACTTCCTCATAGGCCAGATGCACAAGAATTTCATGACGTATCCAAACTCGTGGAGTAACCAGCCCTAGCCAGTTAGTCCACGTGATAGGAAATTTACCATACACATCCTCCCCATGCTCTAATGTCGGAGATATTCCCTTCAGATCAGACGGGGGATTAGAGAGAGAAAGGGGAGAGAAGGCCGGTGAGAAGGTCCAACGTTAGTATCACGCTCTACTAAACTGTAGCTCATCTTTTTTATAACTTTGTGCAATAAACTTTGTAACCGAGAGTGCTGTAATTCACCTCATTGACACTACGTTTCATTACTTAATTCTGGCTGAGCTTAACGATCCATAATCAAGTGCCCTATCTCACTACAAGTACCTAAAACTACGCTATCAATATTGGTGGCCAGATAACCTTCTCTGTATAATTACACCCCTCGGCTATATCTACTTAAAAACATGCCTTTGGAGAAGAGTTGCCTTTCTCCAGCAACAGCTCAGTCTTGAAGGGAAAAGCAAGCACGGAAGCCCCAGACTGTGGAGTCATTCCGATCGAGAACCCATACCAGAGAGCACATTGCTGCATCAAGGGACAATGAAACCCCCGAGGAGAGGGTGGCACGGAATTCTCTCAACCAGGCCAAGAAGGCAGCAACAAGAGCAGCTGAAACAGAGAATCAGTTCATGAGGAGGACGAGGGACTGGAAAAGCTGGGCTGCTGCCAGGCCCACTGAAACTGAGGATCAAACGAACATGAGGGTGAGTCTGCAGATCACACTGCTGACGGGAGGGAGAGGAATAGGGAGAGCATGGTTGCAACTCGGCAGTTCGAAGCTCCACAGCAGTGAAGAGGCTCAACGATCAACTGGGGCAAGTCTGTGTTCAGGTACAATCGAACAGTTGAATACGAGGCTGACACACTTGTAGATGCAGGGTCTATGTCAAAAGTCTGGAATGCCTGTGGTGCCAAGAAGTTTCCTTGGGAAGCACCAGGTATGTTCTGCTCTGGGGGCAAAGCTGCTCTGCCTCCCATTGCAGCTCCCCCTGATTGACTGAATCAGCTTCTGCTGGGTGATACCCCAGACTCTACAACATCCACAACTATAATTCAGCCTTTCAAATGGCATCCTTTAGAGCTGACAAGTAGGTGGTCAAGGTAACATACATGCCCACGTTCAAGGTCCAGGGCCAAGTTTACCACTTGATGGGTAGTCTTGAGCCCCCACCCAAGTTCCTCTAGAGATACTTGGTGGGAGACCATGAGAGGGAGAGCAACCTAAGGTGCTAGGTGGCTCTGGGCCCACGGCCGGACATTGTGCAGGCCCTGCAAGAAATGCTTCATTGGCACAATGACCTGGTTCGGTCCTTTATCACTGCTATGGAAGGGGACCCCACTGATGAGTACAAGATTGCTATTTGTGCTGATAAATGATCAGCAGGTCAGCATGATCATTGTTTCAATGCTCCCACTGCAGAGGAGATCGCTGTGCCCATGGCTGGGGAGCCTCATGAGGAATGGGGCATCATCTTGCAGAGGAAGGACAACCATCTGCAATGGATTTTGGAGACTCACAGGTCCTATGATGCCCTGCAGTACTCAGTCATTCTGTGGCACAGCCAGGAAGGCTACCACTTCTTGCATGATGGACAGCCCAACCCCATCAATAAAGTGTCAGCAAATGATTTCTATGCCTTCCATTTCATAACCCATGAGGGCTCATTTAACCACCTACTTCATTGCAAGTAGCTCTTCCATTAGTATCTGGTCGACATGTACACAAAGACTGAGAATGAACGTCTGCTGTACTTGCACCAGAATCGAAAGTCCCTAGAAGCAGAGCCGTATGCTCACCTCAGGGATCCCGTGGAGAATGACAGCTATGTGAAGAACCTTGAACAGCTGGACATCCTTCCCTCGAACGTCTCTGGTGGTCCCTGCTACATACACGAGTGGATGCAAGATGCCATTACCTATGTTCAAAAATACAGTCAACCCAGCCTGTTCATCACCTTCATGTGCAATCCAAAGAAGGAGTAGATCACCCAGGAGCTCTTGCCTGTCCATGTGGCCCTCAATTAGCACAACCTCATTGCCAAGGTGTTCAGACAGGTCATCATGCTAATGGCCTTCATCACCAAGGGTATGGCCTTTGGCGACACGACATGCCACATGTATACCATCGAGTGGCAGAAGCAAGGTCTTTCCCATGCCCACATCTTGGTATGGTTGGCAGTGTGCATCCATGCAAACAAAATCAGTGACGTATCAGTGCTGAGTTGGCCAATCCCCATTCAGAACCCAGTCTCTTTGAGGTCGTTTGCATGTACTGTAGATGGTGCATGGCCTCTGCAAGGGAGTCAACCACAGAAGTCCATGCATGGAGAACAAGATCTGTACCAAGGGCTACCCAAACCTAGTTCCTTGCTCACATGCCAACGGGCGATGATGGGTACCCCCTGTACCATGGATGAAAGCCAGGTGAGGGTGGCTTCACAACAACGATACGAATGCGAATCATTGATACCAATGGTCAAGCAGCCTAGATGCGAGTGGAAGTTAACAATAGGTAAAATGTCCCCTACTGCCTGCTGCTTTCCAAGACTTTCAAGGTTGACATCAACATCGAATTCTGAAATTCAGTCAAGTCAACAAAGTACATCTGCAAGGGATTGGACATGACCATCTTCGGCCTCCGAGAGGTCAACCGAAATTACGAGATCAGCTGCTTCCAAATGGCCTGCTACATCAGCAGCAGTAAGGCTGCCTGGCTCATCTTCGACTTCCCCATCCATGAACAACACCCGTCTGTGGTCCACTTGACTGTCCACCTGGGGAAAGGGCAGAGGGTCTACTTCACGCCAGAGAATGTCCAGCAGCAACTGGAGAGGCTCATCCCAACAACGCTCATGGCATTCTTTAAGTTCTGTCATCAGGATGATTTGCCAAATCCCTCTTATTCAATCAGGTGCCACTGTACAATACGTGGGATAAGGTTAGGAAGCAGTGGAAACGTAGAGCCATTGAAGCCAGTGTCAAAGGCCATCCTGGCATTAAGAATTGTCCGATGCCCTGGGCCATGTGTACACTGGTCACCCCCAAAACTTTGACTGCGTCCTTCTGAGACTGGTGCTGCACACAGTATGTGGCCCAACATCTTTTGACGCACTTAAAACAGTGGATGGTCTGGTCTGCCCTACGTTTTGCAAAGGATGCCACAAGAGAGGCCTTTTCCAGGATGACGAACAATGGAATGTGACACTGAGTGAAGCTGCCATGTTAAGATCCCCTGCTCAACTGCTGCGAGATCTCTTCTCCATAATGCTCCAGACCTGCGATATCTCCAGTCTGATGCAGCTATGGGAGAGCCACAAGGAAAGCATGAGTGAGGATTTCTTCTTCCAGTCATGGTGACAGACACCGACTGCAGAAATCAATAATGACTTTGCTAATGAGGCTCTCATTCGCACTGAGGACAAAGTGTTGCTAGTGGGTGGCAGGCCTCTCAGTGCCTTTGACTTGCCCTCACTAGTTGGAGGCAGTCAGCAAGCACTGGCTTGGGAAGTGCTCAGCAAGACAGTATACAATGTTGATGATTTTCAGCACTTAATTGAAGAGAATGAGCCCAAGCTGGTGCCTGATTAACACGACCCTTACTGGACAGTGCTGAACTCTTTGCAATAGGAGAAGAATGAGCTTATCTTCCATGATGCCCCTGGAAGGACAGGAAAGGCTTTTTTCACAGATCTGCTACTGGCCAAATTATGCCAAAGGAGAATGATCACATTTCCAGTTGCCTCCTCAGGGATAGCAGCCACACTTCTGAATGGGAGCAAAACAGCCCACTCCATGTTCAAGTTGCCACTGAACCTGAGAAGGGAGAAGACTCTGTTGTGCAACATTTCCAAGAATTCAGCCATGGTTGCAGTATTATGCTGAACTCAGATGATTGCCTGGGATTAGTGCACAATGTTGCACAAAACAGCTTATGAGGCTGTAGGCGGACCTTGAGGGACATCTGGGGCTAGGACAAACCTACAGGTGGGATTACTGAGCCTCTTGCCAGTGACTTCAGACAGACACTCCCCATTTACAGAGGGGCACAAAGGCTGATGAGCTGAAAGCATGCCTGAAAGCATCATATCTGTGGCAGCATGTGACGATGCTGCAACTGACAACAAACATGAGATTGCATGTGCAGGGAGATCAGTCAGCTAACAAATTTTCAAACAAGCTGCCTGCAATTGGTGACGGGAGGATTAGACCCAAACCTCAACATGGTTTTCATATTCTTCCCTGTGGAAACATGCTTTTGTCCACTGTTAAACTCCGGGCAAAAGTGTTTCCCAACCTCTCCATCCATTACAAGAATCACATGTGACTGTGTGAGTGAGCCATCTTGACACCCAAGAATGATGCAGTGGACAAGCTCAATGATGTGCTTCTTCAAGAACTACCAGGAACAGCTCAGTCTTATCGATCCATTAACACAGATCCAGACACTGACCACGCTGTGAACTACCCAGTGGAGTTTCTTATCTCAATGGAGTCTCCAAAAGTTCCACCTCACAAGCTGGTGATAAAAGAAGGCTGCCCCATCATGCTGCTCCGGAGCTTCGACCAGCAAAACTATGGAATGGAACCCAGCTGATTGTGAAGAAGATAATGCCACATGTGATAAAGGCCAGTGTCATCACTAGCAGCTTCAAGGGACAGGATCTCATCATTCTCCAAATCCCCATCATCCCATCTGACATCCCTTTTGAGTTCAAGCGTCTACATTGCCAGAAAAACTGAGCTTTTCCACGAGCATCAAGAAGGCTCAAGGCCTGTCCCTGAAAGTAGTGGGCCTCAACCTTCAGCCTCCTTGCTTGCTATGTCGGATGCTTCCGTGTGGGAATGGAAAACACTTTAACATCTGTCCCCACAGACTGGATTGTCAGAGTATACTGTGTACCCAGAAGCCCTCACAAACTGATCTATTTCCACGTATGTGTATAGTCAGAATCTCCTTTGATCTACTAGAAATCCAGTGTGATTGTATTCTCAGACACTTTTTTCCTTCTTTTATTCTATATGCTGTTTCTACTGTCCCTTGCAAAGTCCCGGGCAACGCCGGGTGGGTCGGCAAGTCCACACACATTTCCCTGAGCGAAAATAATGTTCTTGAGAGAAAATACAGAAATCTGTAGCATAAAATGGAAGGATAAGGGCAGGCTAATAATAAATATCATACCTACAGGCTCTGTAGATTCTGTAACTGACAGCTGACTGACTTGTGTATAATAACAACTCAAATCTGAGGAAATGTTAAATGTAACCGAGGAAACGACAAATGACAAACTCAGTATTTAATTTATACTTAGGCTGCAGAGGCACTGTTGTAACCTACATCACAGTTGCGGCAAATATTGAGGAAATAGGGTGTTTTCATTATCAGTTTTGACCCACTAATACCCAGCCAACAGGTATTAATTTTAGTCAAAGTTCAGTCTTTCCACTAATCTTTGAAATAAACTGGACGCCTGTAGGCAGTCCTGGGACGGAGGTAGAGCGAGTTGAAGACAAGGTGTTTTTTGCAGGGGCGAGAGCGAGGTGCCCAGGTGGCCATGAATTGGTGTTGCAAGCTGTCACCATACCACATGAGCGAAAGAAGTTTGGGAGGTGACTTCCGTGCTTGATAACACCAAAAATGAATTTATTCACTAATTCTCAATGACAGAGATACTTGTATCACTGCACTGTGGCTATGGATGTAACCAACAAGGGCAAAATCAGAAGAGCAACACTTAGCGCTACACATACGCTACTACAGGAGTGTAACAGTATTTGTGATGATAATTGTTTCATTTTTTATTGATACTGACTTTTAACTAAATATGTCGCTGATTGTTATCATTGGATACTACTTGATTAAGTGTAAGCCTGGAAGTATAGCGAGAAAACTGTGGCACCAGTCAAACAGGTTGGTACTTCTGAATTGGATGGCATGCTGGTTACAGGGAGAGCTGGAGTCCCTGTTTCACCAGCCCACAGGACCTGTTCCTAACCATCTCCCTTTGTTGAACATTTTCAGTGTTTTCATTAACACAGAGAGTAGGCCACCATACTCTCATAATACCTCTACCTTCAACTGTCTACATCACACTACATGCACATTAGATATCACACCTATTTCCATCCTCTCTTAGCAATGACTCCTGCATTAATATCAGCACATTCGGTGATATCCCGGATTACCACCACCAGCAGGGTATGGCTGGCAGCACAGGGTCCTCCTGGTCGCAATCAAGCAACTGTGCTGAGAGTGGTTGTTGTAAACACTTCATGCTCGTCAGCAGAGAAGCACAGATTCGGCCTTATACTTCACAAATATCCGTGGTCTTAATACCAGGCTGAATTCCACTCACTTTTTCCTCCAGTCAATACCCCCTCTAGCTGTGTTCCTCACAGAACCCCAATTCTCTCCATCTACCGACATATCACCATTTTGTTTTCCTGGTTACCATCTCCTCACAAAATTTCATAACATGGGGGCACCTGCTGTTATATCAAATATGAATTTGCAGTTGACACTGTTTTAAACTTCACTTCAACTAATTTTGATTATTCACTATATAAACTATATTATCTGAATATTACAATATATGAATGTGTAGTTTATCACACCCCCATTGCTTCAGAACCCAGTGTAGGCTTATTTGACTTCTTATCCACACAGTTGAGTAACCTTAACTTCATCCTTGGCACTGAAAATGCCGTTTTGGGTGATTTTGATGTTCATAATGTTGAAAGGTCATTGCATTTTGCCAAGAATGATGATACTGCTCTAGAATGCTAGCTGTTTACAGAATCGTTTAATCTCACGCAATTGTTAAAGCAGCCAACTAGAATACCAGTTACTTTTGACCATAATGCCCAACACTTGGACCTATTTCTGGCAAATAATCCAAGTCAGTACAGGATCCTTCGACCACAATCTCATCAAAGCCTCATTAGTCAGTTCCCATAAACCTTGCCGTTCTGAACCTGTCAGAGTGACCAGATGGCTGTTTGACAGGGCAGACTGGGATGCATATAGAAATTATCTTGCTGATATAACATGGCAGTCTTTCTTCTCCACTGACATCAGTTGCACCCAGTTCCACATTAATGACTCAGTACAAGCTGGTATGGAAATGTTCATACACAGTCAACAGTTCACTAAAAGAATGGACTCTCCAAAATGTTTTGACACCAGTTGTGCCAAAGCAACGACCCAGAAGTCCTTAGCATACCGGTATAACTCCTACTTAAAATTTTAAAAAATCTGAATCCCTTAGCCAGTTTAAAGTTACAAAAAACCATGCAAAAGCAGTAATTAATCTCTCTGAGTCAAACTTTCTTCATAACCAAGCATAGAAACTATTAAACAATCTTAATGACAGTAGAATATTCTGGTCAAATCTCAGTTCTTTGGATAATAACTTCAACAATTCATCAACCATTCCACCACTAAAATCTTCAGATGGTAATACTTTAAATGACGTGGTCAAACGAACATCCTTGCCAGTATATTTGCCAGAAATTCTACCGTAGAGGAAGTAAACCAGAACGTTCTTGTGCTAGAACTTGACCCTCCCGAAATTGCTGCACTTAGATACTGACTAGACACAAAATCCATCCTAGACAATTTACCAACGAAGAAAGCTTCAGGTCCAGATGAAATCCTCCAACTGTTTGAGAAAAAAATTTCCCGAGAACTTGCTCCTGTTCTGGCTAAATAATTAAAACTATGTATACGTACTTCTACATTCCTTAGTTCATGGAAGGAAGCCAATATCCACCCAGTTCCGAAGAAACGAAGTTCATCTGACCCCTCTGATTACAGACCAATTTTTTCACATCTTCTCTTGGTAAAGTATTTGAGATTGCAATTAATAAGCAAATAGTTAAAAATCTTGAATCCAACATCTTACTGTAATTAGTGATAGACAATATGATTTTCGCCTTGGAAGATCCACTGTTGATATACTCACTCTCCGGACTCATGCCATCCATCAGTCAATTGAGCAACATAGAGAAGCTCATGCTGTATCCTTTGATTTTTCCAAAGTTTCTGACAGAGTCTTGCACTGTTCCGTGCTATCCAAATTTCCTTGCTATGCCTTATCATCTTTTTTCCTCTGATTTCCTGATATCTCAGCGATAGAGAGATAAAAGGAGATTAATTATAATCCAATTTCCAATCGATTAATGCAGGTGTGTTTCGAGGATCAATTTTGGCTCCAACAGTATTCCTAATTCATATTAATGATATCAGTAACCAATAACTGCATCCATTTATATGCAGATGACTAAACACTTCACAGCTCATTCACATTTAAACACCCAAGCACGAAGTTCAATATCTTTAATTCACAACTCAGTACAGCAGTCTCCATTAATCAAGACTTATGTAAGATCACTGAATGGGGACACAATAAGACTGTCTCATTTAATGCTAGGAAAACCAAATATATATCTTATTAATAGACAGATATTCCCTGATTACCCATTCCTGCCCTGGAGGGCTAGGGAACGGATATTGTTTTCACGCAGTTTGTCTCTGTGTTTGTTTGTCTGTCTGTCTGTTAACAACGCTACACAAAAACCACTGCTGTGATTTTGACTTTAAGTACCTTCTGATAACCTGATTAAAATTTGGGCCAAATTGGCCCAAAGGACAGGCTTTAGGCTCCCCCCCCCAAAAAAAAAAAAAAAATGTTTTTTTCGCCATAACTCCTTTCAAATTCGTCCTACCGACATGAAACCAAAACTTAAGGGTGCATCTTTGGAATCTGCATCCTATAGCATGCCTCATTACATCAGGGGGGTCACCCTTCAGTTAGCAGGAGGGAGGTCAGCACCAGGTGGGTCAGGTCAAATATTTCAAATGGGCATAAAATCGTCAATTTTCACCCAATTTACTGCATATTTAATATGTGACATCTTTCACGAGATATCCGGTTGTGTTTATATGTCAGCACTAAAATGACCGCCGGGGACGGATTTGCTGTGCCCAGCACCGCATCTTGTACATATGTTATCATCAGTGCTACTAATATTCCAATCTTTATAAGTATTGAAATTCTCGGTGGTTCAATTTTGAGTGCCCTTAACAGGACCTCTCATGTTAGATCACTTGCTCAAACCTCTTCAAGGAAACTTGGATTATTGTACATAGTCTGTAATTTCTTCCCTGACGAGCAGTTAGCTATAATCTAAGGGTCATGTGTGTCCTCAGCTGGAATCTTGCTCACCCTTGTGGAATGGATGTGGAGAGGTTTTACTAAAAAAAAAAAACACTAGACACAATTCAGAACAAAGCTGTTAGAATTATTAATAATCCTGGTATTACAAGTGAACTATTGTACGTCCCCTCCAAGTAAGAAGGAATGTTGTCTCCCTTGTATTTTTTTACAGATACGTTTATGACATATTGCTCAGGCGGAGTTGCATCCATTGTGCCACCTCTTCATGCCTTTCCCCGCGCTACACGGGCATCTGTTAGCGCTCAGGACTGGATTGTAACACTACCATATTGCAAAACTTCTGCCTATCAGGATTCTTTTATTCCCAGTACAGCATCTTTTTGGAACTTGCTTCCCCAGAGTGGTTTCCCCCAGACTTCTACCCACGGCTGTTCAGGTCCAACTGTTACAGATTTTTTTAATGAATGAAGGACACCTATAATCTGGTGTATGGATTATTTTTTTACTCATTTGCTTTTCCTTTCTCTGCTCTATTTACAAAATTAAAACATTGTGATGCAGAGTTGCTACATTAAGAAAGATATGTAGTAATTTATTTCCTCGCTAAATTACTCGTTTATTACTCACTTTTCCACTACTTATTACTAATTAGACACTTGGGAATTAAGTTTCGGTCTCTTTCAGTATATAACTTTGTTCTTATTCCAGTCCACAGTAACTTCGGTGCGAGCATCACCTTCTCCTTTGTGTAGATCACTACAGTGTCATTCTCCATTGTCTGTTTATTCATTTTTATAGTATTTTATATATTGTTATCATTATGTTATGCACTTCGTTGTCGGTCTCTTGTCAATGTTTACTTTGCTCTTATAGTTAAAGCACTCGTCACCTTCACGTTGTGTAGCGCACTGTAGTGTCACTCACCATTGTATCTTTATTCACAATTAACAGATTTATAATTTATTTTCTTCCATATTTTCTGCTCCTTGTCAGTACCTAGCTTTAGTCTGACAGGTATAGCAGTTCACAATTACTTCATAGCGTACGTCACTTTCAGTCTTGTGTAGCGCACTGTAGTTTCATTCGCCAGTGTCTCATTCTCTATTATATTAATAATATTCATATTTTCTTACACATTAAATAAAAATATATATACACGTGTACAACAGGAAGAGGGAAGGAAGGCCTGGGTTGGGAGACTTAGGGCAGAATAGGGGGAGGCAGGGCAGAGTTGGGGCAAGGCAGGACAGAGTAGGACGAGCAAGATAGGGCAAGGAAAGGCAGTGAAGGATAGAGGGTGGGAAGGCTAGAGAAAGGCAAAGCATTGCAGAAAAAGGGAGGATAACATAGGAAAAGTGAGGACAGGGTAGGGAGACGCAGGGTAGAATATGGGAAAACAGGGTGGAGAAGGGGGAGGCAAGGTAGAGTAGGGATAGGCAAGGTAGGGCAATGATAGGTAGTGTAGGATAGAGAGAGGGAGGGAAGGAGGGTAAGGGAAAGCAAAGCTTGGCAGTGGAAGGCAGGTAAGGCATGGTAGTAAGTGGCAAGGCATGCAAGCAATACACTTTCTGCTAAATATGCTTGCAAAAAAGGAAGTTCCTCTGATCCCTCTAATTACAGACCAATAGCAGTCACATCTTCTCTTGGTAACGTATTTGAAATTTTACTTAATAAGCACATAGTTAAACATCTTGAATCCAACAACTTAATTAGCGTTAGACAATATGGTTTTCGCCACGAAAGATCCACCATTGACATTGACATACTTAACCTCCTGACTCATGCCATCCATCAATCAATCGACCTACGTGAAGAAGCTCATGCAGTTGCCCTTGATATTTCTAAAGCTTTCGACAGAGTATGGCACCGTTCCCTGCCGTCCAAATTCCCTTGCTATGGATAAACGTATTTTGTTTCTCTGATTTCCTCATATCTCAGCGACAGAATAATAAAAGTATATTCCAATTTCCACTTAGTAAACACCGGCGTACCACAGGGATCAGTTCTGGCGCCAACCCTGTTCCTGGTTCATATTAATGACCTCTTATCTGTCACCCACAATCCCATCCATTCATAGGTAGATGACTCAATACTTCACAGTTCATTCACACTCAAACACCGATTTACAGAGTCTAATGTCTCTATCTCTCAACACAATACCGCCATCTCCATTAATCAAGACTTATCTACGATCAATGAATGGGGACAAAACAACCTTGTCTCATTTAATGCTAGTAAAACCAAATATATACAGTTTACTAATAGACAGATATTGCCAGATTCGTATATTACCTTCAATGCTACTAATATTCCCATCTCCAATAGTACTGAAATTCTCGGTGTCTCACTTAACAATGCCCTCAGCTGGACGTCTGATGTCAGATCACTTGCTAAAACTGCCTCAAAGAAACCTGGATTATTGTACAGAGTCCATAACTTCTTCACTGACGAGCATTTAGCTATAATTTATATGAGTCATCTGTGCTCTCAGCTTGAATATTGCTCACCCTTTGGAATGGATGTGACGATGTTGCATTAAAACAACCAGACAAAATTCAGAACAAAACTGTTGGACTTGTTAAAAACCATGATATTATAAATAAACTACTTCCTCTACAAGTAAAATGGAATGTTACCTCCCTTACATTATTTTACAGATATTTTTATGGCAAATGCTCAGATGAAATTGCGTCCGCTGTTTCACCTCTCCGTGCCTTCCCTCGTGCTACACGGGCATCTGGTAGCGCTCATGACTGGAATGTCACTCAGCCATATTGCAGAACTTCTGCCTCTCAGAATTCCTTTACTCGTATTCCCCGAACTGCATCTCTCTGGAACTGGCTTCCCCGGAGTTGTTTCCCTCCAAACTTCAACCTACAGCTGTTCAAGTCCAATTGTTACAGATATTTCATGAAAGGAGGAGGCCAGTACTCTGATGTATGGGTTTCTTTTTTTTTTTATTCATTTGTTTTTCCTTCCTCTGTTCTGTTATGAAAGAAAAAAAAAAAAACAAGGGTGTAATAATAATCGATGTGACAACACAATGTATGTGCTTTTTTCTAACATTTATTAGGCTACTAGTTCTACACCACCCAGTTTGTTAGAGTGAAACAGGGAAAGGGAGAATATGGTAGGGGAAGGCAGGGTACAGCCAGGAAGGCAAGACATGGCAGTGCAACACATACCACTCAACATGCCACGTTAGTATAATTGTAATCGAGGTCACAACACGTTTTCATTCTCGTTTTTTTTTTTAATGTCTCATTAATGAATCACTGTTAACACTTTCTACCACAGTGCCACTTATATCTTACTGTGGTAGCATATTTATGCAGAAACTCAAGGGAAGGGAAAAAATGTAGCACATGACAGCACCAAAAGTAATTTATTCACGATTTTTCTACCAGCAGTTTTGAATGTAGTTCATGTTCTTTCTGTTTCAGTATGTATCTTTGGTCATATAACTTGTGCAAACCAGAATAGTTTCGTAGCGAACGTCACTTTCACTTTTACTCGTGTGCACCGCACTGCTGGGTAACTCGCTATTGTCACAAATAGGGTCGTTACACATATTTACAAAGCATTCGCGCGTTCTCAAAAAAGAAAGGCAGAGTTGGGTGTGGAAATTCAAGGCATAGCAGAGAAGAGCATGGTAGGGTAAGAAAAGACAAAACATGGAAGAGAAAGGCAGGGTAAAGTTGAGAAAGGCATGGTAAGGTAAGGAAGGACAGGGTAGGGTAGGGAGAAGCAGGGTTGGAAAAGGAAATGCAGGTACAGAAAGGCAAAGCATGGATGGGGAAGGCATTGTAGGGTGTGGAAAGACAAAGAAGTTTAGGGAAAGGCAAGGTAGAGTGGGGAGATGCAGGGTTATGCAGGTAGACGCGGGTAGGGCAAGGAGCCGCAAGGCAGGGTGAGGAGATGCAGGGATGGGAAGGTAAAACCAAAAACACGGCAGGGAAAACAGGGTAAGGTAGTAAAAGGGAGGTTAGGATATGGAGATGCAGGGTTGGGTAACGAGATGCAGGCTGGGAAGGGCAAAGCATGGCATGGAAAGGCAGGGTAAGGTAGGGAAAGGCAGGGTAGAATAGGGATATGTAGGGTCGGATAGGAAAATGCAGGGTAGGGTAGAGAAAGGCCGGGTAGAATGCAGAGTTGGGAAGGAAAAGCCAAGAGACATGACAGGGAAAGGCAAGGTAAGATAAGGAAAGGCAGGGCAGAGTAGGGAAATTCGAGGTAGGGTAGAAAGGCAGGGAACGATGGGAAGATGTTGAGTTGGTTAAGGATATGCGGCAGAGAAATAGGTAGGGAAAGACAGACAAGGGTAAGGAAATGTAGAAAAGAGTAAGGAAAGGCAAAGTATGATAGGAAAAGGCAGGCAAGAGCATGGAAATGTAGAATAGGATAAGGAAAGGCAAGGTAGGATTGGAAAAGGCATGGTAGGG
Source organism: Coenobita brevimanus (assembly GCF_032717465.1). Classification (NCBI taxonomy): domain Eukaryota; kingdom Metazoa; phylum Arthropoda; class Malacostraca; order Decapoda; family Coenobitidae; genus Coenobita; species Coenobita brevimanus. Next base: position 32,943,848 of record NC_137019.1, read on the forward strand.
TAAAAAAAGGTAGGGTAGGGAAGGGGAAGGCAAGGTACAGTAGGGAGATTTTGAGCAGGGTAGTGTAGGGAAAGGCACAGTCGAGTAGGGAGATGCAGGGTTGGGCAAGGAGAGGGAGGGTGTGGTAAAGAAAGACAAAGCATGACAGGAAAGGCATTGTAGGGTAGGGAAAAGCAAGACAGAGTACGGAGAGGCTGGATAATGAGCTTCAGATATAGCAGTTTTCTTCTCACTTCCACCTTACCCTCCACTTTGGCAGTGCTATTAGAGTTGTCACTAGATGTGTGATGCTACTCAGGCGGCTGGGCTTGCTTCCTGCCAGGTTGGGTGGTGGTGAAACTTTTTTTTTTTTTTTTATAAGGTACTATCCTCATTCTATGAAGGTCAGTAAACGGCTAACTGATACAATACCACAAGCAGCTGGGAGGAATCCACGTGATCCACCTAGCATGAATAATCAAGAATTAGGAGAGAAAAATAATATGTGAAAAATATGAAAATTCCCATCGTCTTCTGGAGAGTCCGTGACAGTCACGCACACTGACCTTCTAGAAGGTCTGTCGCAGTTTATGGGTTAGTGACACATTAAGATAACACGTGGAAAACAATGCTATAGACACTGAAGCCATTGTTTAAGACAATGAAGGCTTTGTAATGAAGTACGTACAGAACAATATACAAAAATGGTAAACCACAGACTAAACAAATCATGATAAACAAAATATAGAGTGCAGTAAAAGCCACCAACTAAGAGGATGTGTGGAATGACAGTAATAAAAACAAAAAAGGTTATATGAGAATACCTTCAGAATTCAACTGACAAACTTATTAATGTTTAATTTGCTGCTGTATCTGTTGAATATTTCTCAGATAAAAAGTAGCCATGGCAAAGGTTAATTGCCAGCGACAGAAAACGTGAGATACTGCCAGATATCACTGAATTATCTCATTCCTTTAAGTAGCTTAGCAGGAAAGATCCTGGAAAAGATCTTAGGCAGGTGTTTATGTGACTAGGATCTATTTAGTCTCCACGATATACAGTACAGCTTCATACCACAAGCAGTCATACTAAAGTTGTCACCCTGACGTATTTGTCAATTGCCCTAGATACTTCAAAGATTCAGCAACGTAGGTTGTCCTCAGAGACGTCACCTTCGTCTATGACACGATCTGGCGCAACGTAATGAAATATAATTTACTGCACCTTGTGCTAGCTGTTATAACAGAGATTCTATGTAGGGACGTTCTTACTGAAAGGGTAGTACACATTTTTATATTCCAGAAAAAGAATGGCAGTATATTTACATGGTATTTCCCTTATTTTCAGAGCAGTGTGGTAGATCTCCTGTGAGTAAGAGCCTTGGACAGCTAGTTAGTTTGTCATATACCATGATAATGATCTAATGGAAAATTCCAAAAGCTGCTTAATGATTCATAAAGTATGGATATGTATGGGAAGTTGATCTGTATATATATATATATATATATATATATATATATATATATATGGGGGGATATGCAGGTGAGCATGTATATGTGCATGTATGTGTGTATGTATGTTAACTAATTCACTGTCTAGTCATCTTTGAATGGCACTGTTGGTACACAAATGTGTATGGCGAAATCATACAAAACACGCTCAAATAATGGATCGATTTTTTTCTTCTAAATATTTCAAAGTGGCACTGATTGAGTAGACTTTTTGTTTTCCAATAGAAAGATGGAGAAATTTGCCTTGAAAAAAATATTAATATTACAATAACACACTGAGCACAGGCTAGATAGACCAGTGTTTCTGAAACTGGTTTGCCTTGGAATTATTCTTATTTGATAATAGATTTCCGTAGTTATAATCAAAAGTGTGCCTTAAATACTTGATGTGCCTTGTGTGACAAAAACGTTTGAGAACCACTGAGCTAGACTAGCTACTGGCTAGCTTGCTAAAGAGTCCTCTGCTTCACCAACATGTAGACAATGTACAGGCAGCGGCAATCTCCTGTCCTGACTCATCTGCTGCTGCAGCAACAGGAAGTAACTTTTCCCTCCGCCTCCTTTAGCCTTGTATGCTGCACCTCATTTTTTTTTTTATGCGAGGAAGAAGGAACCAAAGGCCATGAGCCTGCAGTAACAGTTCCCTCCAAGAGAAAAACAAAATACAAGAGAGAGCCAAATTCAAGATCCGATCATTTTGAGATGCCTGGACACACTGCGTTTGAAAGACTGGAGATCATAGGCAGCAGGAAATACAGACAGAGGGAGACAGTTCCAGAGTTGACCTGTTGCATAAATGAAAGACTGGGAGTAACGGTTAACTCTTGCATTAGAGAGTTGGACAGAAAAGGGATGAGAGTTTGCTGCCAGACGGGTGCTACGCGTCCGTCGAAGAGGTGGAGGAATGCAAGCAGACAGTTCAGAGGATCAGTGACCATTAAAGTAGCGATAGAAAAGAGATAAAGATGCAACAGTGCGGCGAAGATACAGAGGTTGAAGGGAGTCAGTAAGAGGAGGAGAGTTAATGAGACGAAAAGCCTTTGACTCCACCCTATTGAGAAGAGCTGTATGTGGGGAGCCTCCCCACACATGAGAGTTGTACTCCACACAGGGGCGGATATAACCCCTGTATAGAGTCAACAACTGTGCAAGGGTAAAGAAGGAACGGAGTCGGCTTAGCACACCCAATCTCTTGGAAGCAGATTTTACAAGAGATGTAATATGATCTTTCCAAGATAAGTCCCGAGTAAATGAAACCCCAAGCATGTTCAAGGATGATGCAGGACTAAGCTGAATATTATTAAACATTAGTGGGTATACCTGTGGAAGATTCTGTTGGGTTGATAGGTGTAAGAACTGAGTCTTAGATGCATTAAAAACAACCATATTATTTTTACCCCAGTCAGAGATACGAGCCAAGTCAGACATTAGGTGTGCTATAGCCTTATCTCTTGTTTGTTGAAGTAACTGTTGAGATGGGCGTTGCGGGAACCGAATGGAAAGGTGAAGGGTGGAGTCATCAGCGTATGAGTGGATAGGGTTAGATGTACAGCTTAGAAGATCATTGATGAATAAAGGAAGAGAGTTGGTGATAGGACAGAACCCTGAGGAACACCACTGTTGATAGATCTAGGAGAAGAACGATGGATGTCTACAACAGCGGCTATAGAACGACCAGAAAGGAAGCTAGAGATGAAGTCACAGATAGAAGGATAGAAACCGTGGGAGGGCAGTTTGGAAATTAAAGATTTATGCCAGACTCGATCGAAAGCCTTTGAGATGTCAAGTGCATTGGCAAAGCTTTCGCCAAAGTCCCGAAAGGAGGATGACCAGGAGCCTGAAAGGTAGGTGAGAAGATCGTCAGTGGAGCGTCCCTGACGGAACCCGTACTGACGATCAGAAAGGAGGTTGTGATAGGAAAGATGTCTTAAAATTTTTCTATTGAGAATTGACTCGAAAACTTTTGAAATACAGGACGTTGAAGCAATTGGACGATAGTTGGAGGGTTGGGAGTGGTCACCCTTCTTTGGGACTGGCTGAATGAGAGCAAACTTCCAGCAAGAAGGAAAGGTACAAGTTGACAGACAAAGGCGAAAGAGTTTGCCTAGGCAGGGTGTAAGCACAGAAGCACAGTTCTTGAGAACAACAGGAGGGACCCCATCAGGCCCATATGCCTTGTTAGTACTGAGGCCAGTGATGGCAGAAAATACATCAGCTGAAGAAATTTTAATGTTAGCCATGACGAAGTCAAAGAGGGGAAGTGATGGAGGAACAGCACCGGAATTGTCTAATGTGGAATTGGAGGAGAAAGTCTGTGTGAAGAGATCTGCTTTATCAGTAGAAGAAATAGCTACAGAACCATCAGAGTAGAAAAGAGGAGGGAAGGATGATGAGGTAAAGTTGTTAGAAAGGTTTTTGGCAAGGTGTCAGAAGGAGCGGGAAGAATTCGAGTTGGAGAGTTGAGAGCATTTAGTATGGATGAAATTATTTTTAGCAGAGCGAAGAACAGACTTAACACGATTCCGGGCAGAAACGTAAAGATGATGTGATTCAGGGGTGGGTTGGCTACGGTACCTTTTGTAGGCCCTCTCCTTGTTGTGGACAGCATTAGAACAAGCGTGATTAAACCAAGGCTTTCTTGCTTTAGTCAAAGGATATGAGAAAGGAATGTATGCTTCCATGCCCGAGAGAATAACCTCCGTCATGCGCAAGGCACACTCAGATGGGTCACGGCCATGGAAGCAATAATCATTCCAGGGAAAATCAAAGAAATACTGCCTGAGGGCCTCCCATTCCGCGGCTCCAAAATGCCACAGACGACGTTTCCCTGGAGGGTCCACAGGCTGTCCCAGAGTGATAGGACAGGTTAAGGTGATAAGGTTGTGATCAGAGGAGCCCAACGGAGAGAAAAGATTAACAGAGTAAGCAGAAGGATTAGTTGTGAGGAAGAGGTCAAGTATGTTGGAGCTCTCCCCAAGGCGGTCAGGGATACGGGTAGGGTGTTGTACAAGCTGCTCTAGGTCATTAAGGATAGAAAAGATGTAGGCTTCTTCACCAGGTGGATCAATGAAAGGAGAGGAGAGCCAAAGGAGGTGGTGAACATTGAAATCTCCTAGAATGGAGATTTCAGTGAAAGGAGAAATGGATAGAATGTGTTCCGTCATAGAAGTAAGATAGTCAAAGAATTTTTGATAGTAGAATTAGGAGATAAGTAAACAGCACAGATATATTTAGTCAGAGAATGACAGGAAAGCCGAAGCCAGAGTGTAGAGAATTCAGAAGAATCGAGTTCAGGAACATGAGAGCAAGATAATTTGTTGCGTATATATACACAACAGCCACCTTTGGCTTTGAAATGAGTATAGAGAAAGTAGGAGGATACAGAAAAGGGTTTGCTGTCAGTTGCCTCAGACAGCTGAGTCTCCGTTAGAAAAAGAAGGTGAGGTTTAGAGGAGAAGAGGTGATGCTCAACAGAGCGAAAGTTAGAGGAAAGGCCGCGAATGTTGCAGAAATGAAGAAGAAGAGAGTCAGACAGTGGTTCCAGGCACCTCGAGTCGTCACTGGGAGAGGGGCGGATGGTGGGGGCATTTATGTTCCCCCCCCCGGGGACTCCGAGGCTTGGTGATGAGACGCCATTTTTTGAATTTTGGAAAAGGAAGTGTAGTGTGTAGTGTGCTTGAAGTTTGGTGTAGATAGTTAGAGAAATTTGTACTGGAGAGCATGCTGGCCTACTCTCTGTGTAACTGAGACACTGAAAAAGTTCAGCAAAGGGGGATGGTCCCAAACTAGTCCTGAGGGCTGATGAAACGGGAGCTGCAGCACTCCCCGTCATCAGTTTTCCATCCACCTCGGGAGTACTGCCCTGCTCGACTGGTGCTACAGCCTTGGTCCTCTTTCATTTTGAAAAAGCTTCTTATATCCATAGCCTCATGTCTTGCTAGCTACCACTAGATGTCAACGAGCACTGTAACCTGTGCGCTCTGCACTCTCTCTCTCTCTCTCTCTCTCTCTCTCACACACACACACACACACACACACACACACACACACACACACATCACACACACACACACACACACACACGCATGCGTGGGCTGCCACCACTGCGTGACCGATGGCCGACTGACCGTGAATACGAGATAGGAACGAACGTGAACCGGACGGGAACAAACAGAATGTTTTCTGTACGAGTTCTATCATTTCTAGTAATAACATCAAGAATTAAAATTTTGTGTTGGCCTCAGCCGAGGCTATTCTTATAAACATAAAACATTTGGGTCTATAGACCCAATACCCTGGCCTAACTATGCCAATGGTTGGCGAGCCAGAGTTTTGTGTTGGTCTCCTCTTTTTTGTTGTAGATCTTGGTGATTAGTATTATGCATATGGAAATGGCATCAAATACTTATCTAATGCCTGCTGTAGAAACCAGTGTACAGTCGACAGCAGAAGTTTGTCCCTATCAGCTACTGGCATTTTGACCTGGTAACATTAAGATAAAGTTGCCTGGTGTTGTTTAAATGGATAATATTTAATATTTGTGAGCCTGAGATAAGTTATGACTCAATTTAAGATAATATCAATGTACAACAGGTGGGATGATATTGACAAATGTGACGTTAGTGTCTGAATATTATTTAGTATGGGCTTGGACGCAAAGGATTATTTCTATTAATGTTGCCAACAAATATTATATGAATAATTTAAAATCGTTTTGAGTACTAAGGTGGATGTTACAAAACAATATTTTTTATGGTTTATGCTTTAACGCCTTTTCGAAACAATGGATATCAACACCGCGGTTAAGGACCGTTGGATTATCATAGTATTTACGTCTTAGGTACCAGTAACTCGGAAGTAATTCTAATTTTGCTTCGAATTTCTGTGGACTTTTATGCATGGTCATGAAGAGAGCAGATGTATGTGCGTATGCTCTATTCTCTAGCTTCGTATGGCTGCCTCACTGGCATTAGTTTTTTTCTTTCTTTTTTTTCACCCTTCTGGTGTGTGATAGGGTAGCTAGTACTCATCTGTTCTGATATACTGAACTAAGTTTACCTTTGCTTACTCACCCACGGAGGGTTCCCTCCCCCCACTGATCTCTCTGGGGCGTGAATAAACATGGTGGGGCCTCCCTAGAGTGGTTTGAGAGGGCAACCTCAGACTTAGGTGTTTGCCCCAGGTTATTTGTCCTTTGCTTGTTTTCTCTCCTCCTTCCCACTTCCCCCATTAGGGAGAAGTGACTTGTATGGAGGACGCCCCTGCTGCCTCCATGCCCCTTCAGGGGGGGAGGTGGTCCTGACAACACCCACACGGTAATACGGACTGACTACCCCCGGACAGAAAGGCCCCAGACACGCATCCCTCTGGACATCCCTTTTAATGTGCTGTTTGTAACCTTACATGCCCTTGGTTCCACTTCCTTGAGCAGTCTCAATCCTTTCACCAGTAACCCACCGAGTGCCAGTGCCGTTGTATAACGGTCTGACGAAAATCTGTCGTCAGTGCCAGTGCCATTTTAAAATGGCTTAAAATTAAAACATTCACTGTTACCGCATTTTTCAAGATTCACAGATAAAACTTGGCAGGCATGTATGTTAACTGTTCCTCTATCATCCCTCAGGTGGTCAAGACCATACACCCACTTGCTTCCCCCCTCACGGTTGCTCTGCCTCACTCTGCCTGTGTGCCTCACCCAGTGCTGTACATAGGGAAGGCATGTTGTAAATATTTTCATGGAAGTGTAGGGACTATACATAGTGAAATCAAGTTGTAAATATTTTCTTGTAATAGTAAGAACTGTACATAGTGATGTCAAGTTGTAAATACCTTCTTGTAAGTGTCACAATTGTATACAGTGAAGTGAGGTTGTACCTATCTTCAAGCAAGTGTAAGACAATCATTCACAGTGAGAGAGACATGCAAATTGTGACAGACATTGAAATAGTATGTAATCAGAAAAGTGTACTGAACATTGCTATACCTTCCCAGCATAAATACCTGAGTCTACCTTACATAGAAAATGGCTTTCTCTCACCTACATGGCGAGCGTGAGAGAGTGGGAATACCTGTGTACGAGTGAGTACTTTTATGGTGATATTTGATGTTTTCACATCAAAATCTATCATTTTAGTAAAAAAGAAAAAACAATAAGGTCAAAAATCGGCCAGCATGGAGGCGACCCATAGGGCTAGAAATAGCTGGCACGCAGCGGGCTAAGAAAGTGATTGATAACTGGGCTGGGGAGGTGGAACATGTTAAAAAATTTGGAATGGAGGCCTACTTATCAAAACCGTAAACTCATCCCAGATGAAGGATTTAATAAAACTGCTTAAGTTCCATGAATATGATGTCAAGCCGAGGATCTTGCATTCCATTAATTCCTGCGAAGGTGTCATCACCTGCAGGGATCTCATGGTTATGGAAGAGGACGAGATCATGCTGGAACTTGCTCAGCAGGACGTAATCGATGCCTGGTTGATTACTATATATTCTGAAGGCGTGAGGACAAAGCCTGCCACTATTGTTTTGACCTTTGGCAAACTTTCACTCCCAGACCATGTAAAAATTGGCTACAAAATTGTTAACGTAAGGCCATACGTCCCCAATTCACTTCGTTGCTTAAGGTGACAGTTGTATGGGCACAATGATAAGACTTCTCAGGCTTCCCAGTCAGTGTTTTGCAAATGTGCAGCACAGGGACATGATGCTGAACACTGCACATCGGAGACGGTATGTTGTTTTCACTGCAAAGATGCACACTCCACTTCCTCTATAGACTGTCCCAAATGGAAGGACGAGAAAGAGGTCTGCGCAGTGAAAGTGATTGAGGGCATTTGCTACTACGAAGCTAGAAAAAAGGTGGAGTTGCATGCAACTCCCATGCTGAATAGGTCCTATGCTTCGGCGGTGATGTCCCATCCTGTGATGTGCTCTGTTGAAACAGAGACTGACCCTCAACCTGTTCCTCTTGCCCCACACTCTACCTCTACATCTCAGCCTACTGTCTGATCCATCTCTCAAACTGACATCCTTGTTGCACCTTCCTACTCTCAGGTTGCTGCCGTCTCTCAGTCAGTCAAGCCTAAACCGAAGTCAGACAACTATAGTAAGAATAATATGACCACCCTCACAAAACAGCCATGTCCTCATGTTCTTCCTGCTCCTGGTCCAGCTAGGGAGAGAAAGGGTAGCTCTTCCTCGGTGGAACCTGGGAGCCTAGTTATTGACGAAAATATGGAGGTTTCCATCAGCAAGCACCGGGATAGGTCCCCTGGTAGTTGCTCGCCTGTTGGTAGGCAGCATGAAAGAACTAAGAGCACTGGCCACCCTCATAAATCTTAAACCACCGCATTCACTGTGTTACAGTGGAATTGTAGGACTCTTAGGAATAAACTACATAATATAACAATCTTGCTTTCCATACACAGGCCAGACGTTATTTGTTTACAGGAGATGCACTTGGTGTATCACCCTGATCCTTCCCAGTTAAAACACTACCACTCGTATAAAAGATATGATGGCCACGGAGTTGCCATATACACACACACAAATCACACCCACAAACGGAAGTTATTCTAAATTCTTCCCTGGAAGCTGTCACATGCAGAGTAAATATAATAACATATGTCTATTTGCTCTCTGTACCGTCCTCCACATGGCACATTGACAGTGATGCTTTGACTTCACTATTTGAACATCTGCCTGGGAATAAGTTAGTGTTGGGTGACTTTAACGCCCATCACTATCAGTGGGGTAGCTTGAGGTTCGATGGTCGTGGGGAGCAAGTAGCCGACCTGATAATACAGTCCAACCTCTGCCTTCTGAACGATGGTAGAGTGACTCGTGTAGATGATTATACTGGTAACTTTTTGGCTAATGACTTATCTCTGGCTTCCCCAGGTATACATCAAGATTTCTCGTGGGACCCTTATGACGATTCCTTGGGAAGTGATCATTTACCCATCTGTCTTTTTTATACACGCGACATTGCTTCGGACCCTCCACCCCCAGAAGTTAACTATAAGAAAGCAGATTGGGCATCCTTCTCAAGGATCGCCAGTTTAAATGTATCTGGGGAGACCATAGATTTTAAGTTCTCGAAAGTCTCACCAATTCCATAATACACATGGCTGAGGCTCCCAAGACTTCTACAGTTCATCCAAAGCATCGAGCACATTGGTGGACACCGGATTGCCGACAAGCATTAAGGAAAAGCAATAGCAGGTACAGAATTTTTGATAGTCAGCCTACTGAAGAAAATTTCACTGCATACAAACAGGCATAGGTTGTGGCAAGGAGAATAATAAGAAGGGCCAAACGTGACTCCTGGCGCAATTTTGTGTCCACGGTGACTCGTACTACACCATTAAGTAAGGTCTGGTCCACTATAAGAATATTAAATAATAAAGGCCCATACATAGGAGGTTAGTGAGGGATGTTAAGGTTATAGGAAGTGGGGAGTGTGTGCAGCAGCACAAACTATTGATTTGTGATATGGTGCTTAAAGAACAAGTGATGAAAAAGAGGACTTATGTACCTAGGAGGAAAATATGGAAGCTGAAAAACCAAGTAGTAAGGGATGCCTTCTATAGCGAGTTGAGGAGAGTGGTGGCTGAACAGGGAGCTGTAGACAGAGGCGTTAATGAACAGTACAGAGCCCTAAAGAACAATTTCTTGAGAGTTACTGATGTAGCATGCGGCTGGACAAGAGGACCACCAAGACAGAAAGTAACTTGGTGGTGGGATGAGGGTGTAGAAGCTGCAATTAAGGAGAAAAGAAGGTTTTTCCGGGAATTGAAGAAGGGTGGTAGCAAAGAGAAATATTTGGCTGCCAAGGGTAGGCCTAGGAGAGAGGTATACAGGGCAAAATCTGAGTCACAGAGACAATTACTTGATAACCTAAATCTTGGGGAAAGGAAAAATATATTTAGGGTGGCAGGTCAGGTGAAGAGGGATAATCGGGATATCATAGGTGAGCAGTGTGTGAAGAATGATGAAGGAAGGGTAGTGGTGAACAGTGAGATGCATGGAGAGAGCATTATAACCGGTTGTTGAATGAGGAGTTTGACTGGGACAGGGAAGGTTTGGAGCCAGCAGATCCAGTGTCTGGCCCTTGGCCTTTGATTGATACTGCTACTGTGAGTGAGGCAATAGGCAGGATGAGGGTGGGGAAGACAGCAGGTGTGTCTGGGTTGACTGCCGAAATGTTGAAGGCCTCAGGCGATATAGGGGTGAGTTTAGTTCACTGACCTGATAAATAGGATTATTTATGAGTGTGTTGTCCCAGATGATTGGCTGAAGAGTGTAATTGTAAATGTGTATAAAGGGAAGGGCGATGCCCTGGAAAGAGGAAATTATAGAGGTATAAAGCTTTTAGATCAGATAATGAAGGTAATGGAGAGAGTTTTAGAAGGTATGATTAGAGAAAGAGTGAATATTGATGAGATGCAGTTTGGGTTTATGCCAGGTAGGGGGACCACTGATGCCATATTCATTCTTCGACAGCTTCAGGAAAAATATATTGGTAGGAGAAGGGATCTTTATTTTATTTTTGTTGATCTGGAAAAGGCCTTTGACAGAGTCCCTAGAGAGGTGGTGAAGTGGGCAATGAGAAAGCTTGGCTTGGAGGAGTGGCTGGTTAGGGTGGTTATGGCCATGTATGTGGGTGCTCACACCCAGGTGAGAGTGAATGGAAATTTGAGTGATGAGTTTTCCGTGAATGTTGGTGTGCATCAGGGGTCAGTCTTGAGTCCCATGTTGTTTATCATGGTACTTGAAGCCCTTTCACGTGACTTTAGAAACGGACTCCTGTGGGAGTTGTTGTATGCTGATGATTTGGTGTTGATTGCAGAGAATGAAAGGGAGGCGGAGGAAAGGTTTAGGAAGTGGAGAGATGGTATAGGGCAAAAGGGTTTAAGGGTAAATGCAGATAAAACAAAAGTGATGATATCTAGGGTTGGTGGCGGTACTGTCAAAGACGAGGGAGAGTGGCCATGTGCAGTTTGCCACAAGGGCGTGGGAAGTAATTCCATCTTGTGCGGTGTGTGTGATAAATGGGTGCATAAGAGATGTAGTGGTATCAGAGGTAGACTGCGAGATAATGCTGATTTTATGTGTACGGTGTGCCGGGGTGAGCAGGTGGAGATCGTCAGACGTGAAAGGATTGAACTTGCTGGTGAATCTCTTGAGTGTGTGGAAGAGTTTTGTTATTTGGGAGACATGTTGTGTGCTGGAGGTGGGGCTGGAGCTAGCTCTGTGGCTAGGGTGAGAAGTGGTTGGAAGAAGTTCAGGGAGCTCTTGCCTCTCCTGACATTGAGAGGGCTCTCCCTACGTGTTAAGGGGTCTTTGTATGCAGCATGTGTTAGGAGTGTAATGCTGTATGGCAGTGAGACCTGGGCAGTGAAGGAGGAAGACATTCGCCGGCTCAGACGTACAGAAATGACAATGATTAGGTGGATGTGCAGTGCGTCCCTGCGTCCAAGGCCTGGAGGGGCTGGGTTTACAATGGAAGAGTTGAGAGGTAGGATGGGACTGGAGTGTATTGGTGTTGTGATGAGGAGAGGTAGATTGAGGTGGTTTGAACATGTGGAGAGGATGGGGGATGATAATTGGGTGAGGAAGGTGAGAAGTGTTAATATTGGGGATGGGGTTGTGAGGGGTAGACCGAGAAAGACATGGGACGAGTTCATTAAGTGTGACCTTAGGGTTAAGGGACTGAACAGGGAGGCTGCAATGGATCGTGCAGCGTGGAGAGCCGCCATTAGGTGACCAAGGCCGACACATGCAAGCATGTTGGAGCCTTTAAAAACGAAAACGATTCCCTGTTACCACGCTGCAGGTTAATAATAACATCTATGACGATCCCGTGGACGTTGCTAACATCCTCGCTAGGAGTTTTTATCAGGTAAGTAGCTCAGCCAATTATGATCAGCATTTCCAACATCATAAACGCACAGCTGAGCCACAGATATTAGACTTTGCCACAGAAGACGTAGACTTCCTGTACAGCCAAGAGTTTACACTAGATGAACTGCTCCTTTTCCTTAACTCACCCCGTCCCGGAGACATGAATTCACGTCCTCACATGATGTGCACTCATATCCCGGAGACGTAAATTAACGCAGCAACATTGCAAGGTCCCTAATTTGCACAATTTTCAATTTAATTTGCACAGTTTTAAATTTTCACTAGTGATTTTTGGCACGTATACACGGGACACCTTCCTCTACAAGATGCCAGGCAAGGACAATGCCTTACCCAGCAAGACCTCCTCCCCCCCCTGCATGCCCTTTTCTCAGCAATTCACCTGTTATCAGTGACCTGGCCAGTAAAGCCATGTCATGCCACGGTACGAAATTCAGGGCCAGAGTGATTCCCCAATCGATGACAATGTGGAGGACAAACATTAGAGGAAGAAACAGTCAGAAATGATGATCAGGTAATGTGGCAAAAAAAGGTCAGGAATGGTGATGAGTTAGTGAGTGAAGCAATGCTTATAATGCCTATATTACCATTTGAAAACCAATATACTCTCGTACTACATATAAATTCGTACCAAATAAATAAATAAATACCGTTTATGAGTGGTGTGGAATAGTTATCCTCCCATAGAACTCGTATTCTTTGCAGCCAGCCTGATAGAAAACCCTGTAAGGTAAGGAGAGACTCCTACCTGGATCGAGTATTTTAAACCTCAGGTGAGCGATTTCTCTATGAATTTTCGATGTTTCTCACCAAAAGCGGATGTTTGAGCAAAAAAAAAAAAAAAAAGGTCCAAAAATGTCGGGACTGGGGCGAACAACTGCCCAGAAAACGTCGGGATGGGGGGGGGGTTAAATCCAATAAAAACACCAGCCCTGGACCAGACACCATCACGTACAGTATGATCTAGCATCTTAATGAGGACAAACGTTCCCCAATTCATGGCACACTGCGCACGTGATACCGATACACAAAGAGGCTGGTCGTCTTTTGAATCCCAATTCATTTCGTCCTATTGTGTTGACTTCTTGTCTATGTAAGGTTATGGAACGAATGGTTAACAATAGGCTTCTTTTTGTTTTAGAGTCAAAGAATTTGTTAAATGTTCAACAATGTGCATCCGTAAATACAGACGTTCACTAGATCATTTAAAGAATTTGGAGCATTGTATTGCAGAGGCATTTGCCAATAAAAAATTCATGGTGGGGGTGTTCTTGGACATCCATGAAGCCTATGATATGACATGGCGACACGGTATACTAATGAAGCTCTGTTCTTATGGTTTAAGAGGTAATTTGCCTATTTTTATTTCAAATTTCTTAAGGGACAGAAACTTTCTCTGTCAAACTGCCCTGTAACGTAACATCAGATACTTTTATCCAGGAAAACAGGGTGCCGCAAGGAAGTGTTCTTAGTCCCACCTTATTTAGTATTATGATTGATGATATTCTGACATCAGCTCCCATCCCAAGGAATCTTAAATAATCACTCTGTGCTGACGATTGTGCAATATATTATTCTTCCCGTAATGCACAATTTTCGGCTGGGCGGATTCAAGCAGCCCTTGACTCTGTCAACTAATGGGCCTTGCAGTGGGGATTTAAGAGTTCCTTTCCTAAGTGTGCATCTGTAGTTTTCACTGATCATAACATACCTAATTTGTTTTTGACTTTGGATAATCAGGCAGTACCTTTTCATAATTCTTTAAAGATTTTGGACCTACATTTTGATTGTCGTTTGAGCTTTAAAATTCATGTTAATAATTTGCTTGCTCGTTGTGATAAACCATTAAAAGTCCTCAAGTACTTACTGGGTACTACATAGGGTGCCGACAGAAAAATCTTTATTAATGGTGTTTTAAGTCCCTTATTCGATTGAAGCTAGACTATGGCGCACAGGTGTATGGCTTGGCATCCGATGCCACATTGAAAAGGCTGGTTGTGTTGCAGAATAAATGTTTGCGAATGTGTCTTGGAGCCGTCTGGTGTACATGTGTACCTCATAAGGAAGTGGAGACGAATGTGCCTCCCCTCTGTATTCACCAGGACCACCTGGCCTTGTCCTATGGACTAAGAACATATAGGAAAAGTAATATCGGCAATGTGGCCTGTTCCCCCCTGCGTCAATACCATCATCTTATGCTGGGGGTTCGTCGGCCACTTACTGTTCGCCTCCACTTACTGACTCAGGAGCTTGTTGTGGACCTCAGTGACTGTGACAAGTTGATGTCAAAAAGTATAGCACCTTGGGAGCCACCTGGCTGTACCATTGATGTTTCATGGCTCCCAGCACTAAAGACCATGGTGACGGAGATGGAGGTCCACCACTTGTTTCTTAACATCATCGTTCGTCACTTGCGGTCCCACCGATATACACGGACAGCTCCAAGTTGAGTGAATGTGTGGTGCTAGTGTATGGTCGACCGAATGTGCCCTCATCTATTGGTTGCTGACTCATACATCTGAACTTTTTGATATTGACAAAGCCATAGACTGTGCTCTCAATTCTAGGCATTACTCTTTTGTCATATTTTCAGATTCAAAATCAGCCATTCAGACAATTGCTTTTTACACTATGGATTCTAATCAGATCTGCCACATTGTTAATAAATTGCATTCCTGCAACAAGTCCTTCACGCTGATCTTGGTGCCTGGTCATTGTCGAATTTATGGCTGTGAGCAGGCTGACTTACTTGCAAAGTCGGCTGTAGAGCTCGAGGGGACTTGGGACGTTCCTCGCAATCTACAGTCGAGTCTCTCTCTTGGAAAGAAGTCAATAAATCTTCTGTGGCAACGTCAGTGGACCAGATTTAATATTCCAACACATAAGCCGCACCTGGGCGACTAGGATACTGCCAATCGTCCCAGTCACCTTTAGGAAAAAGTGTTGGCGCGATTACGGCTTAATGCCACTGTTTTAACTCATGTGAAACCGTATATGGAGAGATGATTCCCACTGCACTGTGACATCTGTGATGCGGTGTTGTCAATCAGTCATATCATCCCGCGCTGTCAGGGATTTATTCGTGATCGTGCTTCACTTATAAATTACTGCGGCGCAGCAGACGTCCCCTTCACCCTTTCCACCATCCTGGGTGATGGGGATATTGTTATGACTGATATATTGATGGCTTTCTTGAAAGAGACTGAACTGATCAGAGTGATATGACTTTTTTACTATATGGTTATAGTGTTTATTGACTGTAAATATGTGTATATACTGTACTCTTACTTTAAGGTTGAAAGTTGAAGTATTTGAAATAGTTCCTGCTTCCGACTGATCTATTTCTAATAGTGATGTCCCCAACATTAAATCCTGTTCCTCGCCTGACAGTCACCAGCTGATGATTGCATGTGTGCAATATAGAAAGGTACTGGCCATTATTTTGCAGTCGATGGTGGTCTCCTGGGCGAGATACTTCACTTTTTGTACATATTATGTAAATATACCATCTGGTTTAAATTGTCCTAATTAGGGCCAACAGCTGATGTATATGGAAATGTTCCTGACACGTCTGGTTCCCTTTCAGATATTGATGTTCCCTATATTAGGCTCTGTCTTGACTGAGAGTCACCAGGTGATGAATGCAGGTATATAATGTAGAGAGGCATTACATATCTGCAGTCGATGGTGGTCTCTTGGTCGAGGTATTTTACTAATACTGTAGGTTTAGCTATTATTATCTTCAGGATTTAGTATTGATAACTTATTTGTCTGTTATATTCTTAGTTTTAGGGTCTTTAGATTAGTTTTTTTTTTTTCTAATAATGTAAAGTCTAAAAATTATTAAATAAAAAATGAATAACTACACAAAAAATAACATAAAAATTACTTTATACCGTAAAAACACCATAACTTCGGACAGTGCCCAAACTTCGGACATTCTGCGAAAAATGTAATAATTCAAGTTTATTGGAGGAGAGTGCGATATTTGCAGAAAATAATGATATGGGTAGGTAGGGTAATCGTCAAAGATTATTATGTATAAGTCCTATTAAACTAGCTTGAATATGTGTGTGAAAAAAAAATATATATATATATATGAATCACATGGAAAAAGAATCGGCATTTTTTAACCCTGCAAAACTTTCTTCACACAGAACAAACAGTTTCAATTGTAAGAACGTGATTAGTATGATAATATGTGGAAAAGTGTTGTAAGTACTGGGCAGTAAACTGTTTTAACATATATACAAGCATAATCTTGCTATGACTGTTTCAGTGAATATTTCTTTATTGCACAGAATAAATTCCAAAATTCGGAGAGACAAATTACTGGAAAAATACAGACTACAGGTGTTTGTGCGCGTGCGTGCGTGCGTGCGTCCGTGCGTGTGTGTGTGTGTGTGTGTGTGTGTGTGTGTGTGTGTGTGTGTGTGTGTGTGTGTGTGTGTGTGTGTGTTTACAACCACAGGCCTATTTGGGATGTTTGTTTCTGTGTGTGTGTGTGTGTGTGTGTGTGTGTGTGTGTGTGTGTGTGTGTGTGTGTGTGTGTGTGTGTGTGTGTGTGTGTGTGTGTGTGTGTGTGTGTGTGTGTGTGTGTGTGTATAAGACCAAAGTGTGTAGCTCATTAATACGTTCCACGGTGCCTTCATACCATGTGCCTGTGTGTGCGTGTGTCTGTTGATTTGTGTGCGTGTTAGTGGGTGAGTGGGTGTCATCAGAACCAGTAAGAAGTGTTTTTTATATTATTTCAGTATGCATTTGTTGAGTCAGTGAGGTAGCTACTTGATGGTTAAGTGAAGGTTTGTTTAGGAATAAGAGGTCAGTTCCCCTTACAGTTTGGAATATATGCGATGCATTTTTATGTAATTTTTTCATCTGAAAAAGTTTCTGAATAGTTCTCAGTTATATTTCAGTCCAGAATACCTCACTACAATGTGATATGATGCATCTTAATGTGATCTCAATTTATGTGCTGAAAAAAATATGTTTTTGGATATTTCTCTTTATATACTGTATTTTTAACTTGGGCCACGAGTGCCCAATATTGTTTTTTTTTTTTTTTACATTTTTTAAAAACATCTAGTGTCCGATGTTTGGACAGCGTGTCCAGAGATAGGTGCTATTAACCATTCTCATTTTTAAAAGGCAAATACATGGATGTCCGAAGTTTGGAACAGCTGTCCGATGTTAGGAAATTTGTTCTTAACTTCGGACACTTGAAAAAAAAAAAAAAGAGTTTAGCGTGGCTACTTTTTTATTTTTTTTATTATATTAATTCAGTAGGTACTGTCCATGGCTACCACATGACACCAACAGGGATAAACTTGCACCATTTTACACAGAGTTATTAATTAAAACATAAAAAACGTCCGAAGTTAGGGTGTTATATGGTATATGGCGTGGCTCAATTGGTAGAGAGGTGGCCTGTGGTCCTACCGGACCCTGGTTCAAATCCCCGCTGGGGCAGGGGACAGTTTAAGGATTTGAATTTCATGTAAAGGAGACTTTACCGATCTACCAGAAGCCCCCCCCGACATGTCGTAAAAATACCCCAGCTACTACCAGTACACCAGTCCTGTATGAGAGCCCTATCATGTATTAAAGATGGATTTTGGGTGTTAGCGCCGAAGTGGTGACATGTAGAGGTGTATGGTATGTAGGAGGACTACTGGGTCTTGATAGCAGGCTGTGAAGTCTATGTCCAGAGTCGAGCACACACACACACACACACACACACACACATATATATATATATATATATATATATATATATATATATATAGATAGATAGATAGATAGATAGATAGATAGAATAGATAGATAGATAGACAGATAGATAAATATAGATATGTACATATTATGCATGTGTGTATGAAATTGTGTGTATATATATAGATAGATAGATAGATAGATATAGATATGTACATATGCATGTGTGTACGAAATTGTGTATGTATATATGCATGGATGTGAGTGTGTGTATATATATATATATATATATATATATATATATATATATATATATATATATATATATATATATATATATATATATATATATATATATATATATATATATATATATATATATATATATATATATATATATATATATATATATATATATATATATATATATATATATATATATATATATATATATCATTTCCTGTGGCACCCCACGGGATGCATAGGGCCTCAATGAACTCTCTCCACCAATATTTGTCTCTTGCCATCTCCTTCAGGTCCCACCAACACTCCTCTCCTGCTTCTTTTTTCATTGTCCTCAACCAGGTTTCCCTCGACCTACCTCTACCTCTTCTTCCTCTAGCAATCCACTGTGGCACATCTTGTATTCAACCCTCCTTTCTGTATATGTGCCCCAGCCACTTCCAGCGAGACAGTCTCGCATAGTCATTAACTGGTTCCACTCTCGTAATATCCCTTACTCTTTCATTTGTAACTCTGTCTTGCCACTTTACCCCAAGAATCCTTCTCAGTATTTTATTCTCAAATCCTAATACTTTCTGATCTGTTGCAATTGTACTGTACCATGACTCATGCCCGTAAATTAAAATTGGTCTAACCATGGACTTGTAAATTTTCACTTTAGTATGTACCGAAAGCATATTATTATTCCAAACAGATTTCAACATTCCAACAGCTCGCCAAGCCTGTCTAATCCTCTCCTCAATTTCATTGTTTAATGATCCATTAGATGATACAATCGTTCCCAGATATTTAAAGTTTTCTACATTCTTCACCACATTATTCCCAATTACACAATCGATTTGGTTCTCCACGTTCATATTAATAATTTCAGTCTTTCCACAATTTATTACCAATTCCACTTTTTCTCCTTCCTCCACCAGAGAATCGAGCACCCTCTGCATCTCGTAAATACTTCCGCAAATCAGTACAATATCATCAGCATAGTCCAAATCCATCAGCTTCTTATTTTCTTTCCAGTTAATTCCTGCACCTGTTCTCCTTACAACCTTTTTCATAACATAATCCATAACCAAAACAAACAACAATGGCGAAAGAACTCCTCCTTGAATCACTCCTGACCTAACTTGAAATGGATCACTCAAAGAACCACCCACCATTACCTTACAAAAAGTACCTTCATGCAGGCTTCTAATAATATTTACAAACTTTTCTGGTATACCATAGAATCTCATAATTTTCAACATAGCTCCACGTGAAACACTATCAAACGCCTTTTCAAAATCCACAAAACACATGTTAAGTGGCATTTTCATCTCATTAGCTTGTTGCATTAGATGCCTTACAATAAAAATCTGATCATTACAACCTCGACCCTTTCTAAATCCCGCTTGTTCGTCTCTTAAAATTTTATCAAGTACTGGCTCTATTCTGTTCAACAAGATTTTGGAAGACTTTTGCAACTACAGGAGTCAAAGTTATCCCCCTCCAATTGCCACACACACTTAAATCTCCCTTTTTTGGTACTTTTATAATCAATCCATTTTTCCACTCTTCTAGAATTCCACCATTATCCCAAGCCACATTAAAAAGTTTCAAAAGCGCATTCATCAACTCGTCATTTTCCACCTTAAGCATTTCAGGGAGTATTCCATCCTCACCTGGAGCCTTAAAATTCTTTAACTCCTTTATAGATTTTGCTACCTCTTCCAAAGTTATATCCCCTGTTTCTATCTGCAAATCTCTCTCGGCTGGCAAAATGTCCTCTTCAGCTGGGATTGGTCTATTTAGAACAGATTCAAAGTGCTCTTTCCATCTTCCTTTTATATCCAAATCTTTAGTCATCAGATTACCATTTCTATCTCGTACAGGTATTTCCTTCCTTCTCTTTTCAGTCCCAGTTAACTCCTTTATGGTGTGATACGCTGCTCTTGTTCTCTGACCGTCATTTTTACTTCATTTAATGTCTGTCTCTGTCACCTTTTCATCATATAGTCTCCTCTTATCACGTCTAACGAGTCTTTTTACTTCAGAATGTAAACTCCAGTACTTTGCTCTAAGTACTTCAACTACCTGGTCATCAACATGTTGTTCTTTACTTCTTAACTTAGCCTCTTTCCTTTTCTGAATTACATTCCATGTTTCATCTGACATCCACTTTTTCCTTCTCGCTTTTCCCTTTTTCTTAATAGTAACCTTAGCACTCTCATGCAAAACCTCTTTTACCTCTCTCCACATTTGATTAATATCATTGTCTTCAGATTCCATCAAAGTCTGCAGGACTAGAAACCTGTTTCTACATTCGCACCGAAACTTTTCCCTCGTGCTCTCATCACTTCTCAGCTCATCAAAATCATAATTATTACCTCCTGTACAATTACCATTAACGTTTCTCTTAAGTTTTATTTTAATCTTTGACACAACAAGTTGATGATCACTACCTATATCTGCCCCCCTCCTGACGCAAACATCTTGCAAATAACTCCTATGCCTTCTGCTAATTGCAATGTGGTCAATCTGGTTACAATATTTACCACATGGTGAAATCCAAGTAGTCTTATGTATTTTTCTATGCTCAAAGATAGTTCCACCAATTATAAGGTTATTTGCCAAACAAGCTTGCAAGTCGCACCCCATTTTCGTTTCTTATACCAACACCCTCCTTACCCATACAACATATATATATATATATATATATATATATATATATATATATATATATATAAAATATAGCACTGTGTGTGTGTGTGTGTGTGTGTGTGTGTGTGTGTGTGTGTGTGTGTGTGTATTTTGGGCAGTCAAAACTACACATTCAAATCGCATCAAAATTGGTACAAAAATCGCAAAAAATTCGCTGATGTGAAAAAAATTTGGTACCATCACGATAAAAAAACTTTTACTATATTCATTGAGCGATCACATTTTGACAAAAATTCCCCTCCCGGCGCCCGGCATAGGATCTCCATAGAATTTTTTGCTCACAGGTACAACTAAAGTATTTCGGACTTGCGGTCGGACGTCTTGGGTTCCATTCCTGAAGATGCAAATAACGCGATCAATTGGTTAGCTGCAAAAAACCCAAGTGACAACGTTACACTAGAACAGCACATAAACGCGAGAGCCATCCGCAGGAGCAAGTGCGAAGGACCCTTCGCACTTGTACTATACTATAGCAGTAGCCATGTGTGTGTGTGTGTGTGTGTGTGTGTGTGTGTGTGTGTGTGTGTGTTTTGGGCAACCGAAACTACACATTCAAATTGCACCAAAATTGGCACAAAAATTGCAAAAAATACGCTGATGTGAAAAAACTTGGTCCCATCATGACTGAAAAACTTTTATTATATTTAATGAGCGATCAAATTTTGACCAAAAAAACGCCCCTCCCAGCGCCTGGTAGGCTGCAATAGCCAAGTGGTTAATATCTCGGACTTGCGTTTGGAGAACTTGGGTTCCAATCCCGAAGCTGATAATAACATGATCAATTGGATAGCTGCAAAGAATCCAAGTGACAACGTTAGACTAGAACAACACGTAAATGGACCATCATGGGCCCTTCGATGTCGCCTTGACCGCCGATAGTAACAACTTTAGACTAGAACGGCACATAAACATGAATCGGATTACCTGAAATGATTGAAATGCGAGGGAAAAGAGCGAAAAAAACGAGTGAGAAGCACAAGGAAACGATTGCGTAGCACGAGAAAGTGAGCACGCAGCGTGAGAGCCCTCTGCAAGAGCAAGTTCAAGAGGGCCTGAAGGGCCCAGGAGCACTTATATGCAAGATATATATATATATATATATATATATATATATATATATATATATATATTTGGGGGAGGTGGTGGCTCAATCGGTAGAGAGGTGTCCTGCAGCCCTAATGGACCCAGGTCCAAGTCCCGGCTGGGGCAGGGAACAGTTTAAGGATTTCAATTTCATTAAATCAGGCTTTACTGATCTACCAGAAGACCCGCCGACATGTCGTAAAAATACCCCCGCTAACACCAATATACCAGTCATATATGAGACAGCCCTAGCATGTATTCGATATGGAAGGTGCGTGTTAGCGCCGAAGTGGTGACATGTAGAGGTGTATGGTATGTTGGAGGACTGCTTGGCCTTGATAGCAGGCTGTGAAGCCTATGCCACAGTCAGACATATAAAATATATATATATATATATATATATATATATATATATATATATATATATATATATATATATATTATATATATTTATATTATATATATATATATATATATATATATATATATATATATATATTATATATATATATACTGTTGTTACATAGCCTATGATTTCATCATCCTTTGTGTAATTCTAACGTATAGTATGCTGCATGTTTGATCACGAGCGTGTTCTACCTCACTCCCCCCTTCTACCCTTATAGTAGAGTAAGTCGTTCTTTCTGTTGTTCAGAGCAGGATTGTCAACTCTTTGTCCCCTCTGGCTTCATTTGCGCGTCCTTCTTACAAGTTGTATCAAGCTCTGCCGGCCCCTATAAAATGAGCTCAGTCTCTGCATTATTGCCACTTAGTTCTACTCCTGATTTTGTTCACATCTCTGTCCTCCCCTGTTCAGTTGTTATTATTGTGAGTGCTCAGGAAGTCTCCAACCATCTTGCAGCTATGTAATTTGAGTATAACTGTTATTGCATTTTTTCTTGTACTGTGTAGCGTAAGGTGTTAATTTTTAGGCCTAGTAAGGTTTTTGTGATTCAGTGTTTATACGTCAGTCATTATTAATAA
This sequence comes from Coenobita brevimanus, assembly GCF_032717465.1. Classification (NCBI taxonomy): domain Eukaryota; kingdom Metazoa; phylum Arthropoda; class Malacostraca; order Decapoda; family Coenobitidae; genus Coenobita; species Coenobita brevimanus. Next base: position 32,966,984 of record NC_137019.1, read on the forward strand.
TTTTTTGTATCTGTAATAATATATCTTGCATTCACTGACTATTATCTGGTATTTTAATTTTATCAGGGCTGACTCAGATAAATTTACTCATGCTAATTTCGTGTTAATAGAGGCTATTGCAGTTAACCATATATATAGCCTGTTTTTTTGCCATTACATTATCCTTATGAGTCCTGAATGTTTTGTTGTTAGTTTGAGCATTAAACTTTAACTTGTAATTTTACCTAACACTTTTGTTTTGAACCTGGAACTTTGCGGGACAGTTTTCTCTGTTCCGTAACATAAATTTGGCGACCTCTTATCAGGATATTCAGGATATTATCATAAGGATATTGCTTGATATTTTGTGACTGTGATTTATTCATGATGTCTACTATTACTACGCTTGATGAAGCCAAAGATGTTTTGTCAAATGTGCAAACAGTGTGTGATGTAGTAAACAGAACAAAGAATGAACTTAAGCTTGTTGCTCAAGAATTGGGAATTGTTGTTCGCTCTCATCATTCTAAAGATCAAATTGTTGACATGATTAATGAAAGCTTGTTTAATGTAACTCCTCGAAATGAGCAAACGCAGATTGAATTAGCTAAGTTACAGGTAGCCCTGCAGGAGGCTCGTGCTAAGGAGGCTGAATTTCAGGCAAAAGCTAAGGAGGATGAGGCACAAGTTGAACTTGCTAGGATTCAGGCAGACCATGAGTATCGCGTGAAACAAGGTGGAACTGGATCATCTAGCTCTGATGATTTTGATGTGGCTAAAAATGTTAAACTTGTCCCTCCTTTTAATGAATCTGATTTAACAAAGTATTTTCAGTTGTTTGAGAGGGTAGCTACAGATTTTAATTGGCCCAAAAAGGATTGGCCAGTACTCCTTCAAACTGTTCTCACCGGTAAAGCTCAAGTAACTTATGCATCTTTGCCTAAGGATCAATCTGATAATTATGATGTAGTTAAGAGCTTGATTCTTAAGGACTATGAGCTTGTTCCTGAAGCCTATAGAGTAAAATTTAGGACAACTTATAAGCAAGATAAGCAATCCCATGTTGAGTATGCAAAAATCAAAGAAGATCTGTTAGAGCAGTGGTTAAATTCTAAGAATGTGGATTCTGATTTTGACAAATTTAAGCAGATGATTTTGCTGGAGGACTTCAAAAGGTGTATTTATAAAGATGTAAGCCTATATATTGATGAGAAAAGAATGGATAATTTGTCTGATGCTGCAGTTTTAGCTGATCAATATGTTCTCACTCACAAGAGATATTCTAAAGAAAAAAGGAAAGCTGAGAGTAAGTACGTTGCCTCTACTCAGAGTACAGGTAACAGGAAAGAGAATAAAGATGATGTTTCTCAGGAAGTAAATACCAGATTCACCTCTAGATTTCAGAAAAGTAAATGTACTTATTGTAGTAAGCTTGGTCATACTACGGAGAAATGTTTCAGGAGACAGCGTGATGTGAACAAAAAGGAGTCTTTAAATATTCAGTCAATTGGTCTAGTGTCCACCCTTGTGAGTTCCCAGAATTCTTTAACTGAGTTAAATGAACCTGCTTTGAGGGGTAAATTAAATTCTCATGATGGAGCTCCTCTTTTGAGCAGTGACGCGGGTGACACTCTCAAGAGTTCATGTGCTAATTTCCTGTCTGATGGTTTTGTCAGTCCTCTGGACAGTAATGACAGGAAATCAGTTAAAATATATCGTGATACAGGTGCTTGCCAATCCCTTATGCTGACCAGTGTTCTAGGCTCTAATGTTAATTCCTCTGATGAAACTGTAATCTTACAAGGTGTAGGGAATAATTACTTCTCTGTCCCTCTGTGCAGAGTGAATTTAGAGTCTGGTTTTGTTAATGGTTCCGAATAGGTTGGGTTGGTTGAGACACTCCCAATGTCAGGTGTAACTTTCTTACTTGGAAATGATATTGGTGGAAGTCAAGTGTGTTCAGCTCCTCAGTTGTCTAGTGAGCCAGTGGCTGTGGCCCAGGATTGTGATGTCCCTGATGTGTTCCCTGCATGTGCTGTCACTAGGGCTAAGTCTAAAGTTACTGGTGACTTAGAGGATAATGATGATGATGATGTTATCCTAGCTGACACTTTTCTTGCTAATTTGGACCACTCACCAGATGAGGCAGTACCCCGTAGTGTTGATAATTTGTATCGTCAAGAGTTGGTTGAGTTGCAGGTTGCTGACCCTGAGTTGAAAGGTCTAGCTAACTCTGCTTGCAGTGAGGAAGAGTCAGCTGGTGCTTCTACTTGTTATTATATAAAGTCAGGAGTACTTATGAGGAAGTGGAGACCCCCAACAGCATCAGCCGACTGTGAGTGGGAGGTTGTACATCAAGTTGTCATCCCTCGTGTTTGTAGGCAGGATATCATTAGAGTGGCTCATGATTCCAGTTTGGCAAGACACCTTGGCGTGAGGAAGACTGTGGCACGCATTTTGAAACACTTCTACTGGCCAGGTATCTTCAGGGATGTTTCCTGGTATTGTAAGTCTTGTCACACCTGTCAAGTTGTGGGGAAGTATAATCAGACCGAAAAGGTTGCACCTCTAGTTCCCATTCCTCCGTTTGAGGCGCCTTTCACCCGTGTGTTGGTGGATATTGTGGGCCCTCTTCCTAAGACTTCTTCAGGATTTTCTTATGTGTTGACCCTGATTGATATGGCTACTCGTTATCCTGAAGCCATTCCACTTAGAAATATCTCAGCAAAGAACGTGGTTAAGGAAATGCTAGGGTTCTTCACAAAGTTTGGTCTGCCCAAGGAGGTACAGTCAGACCAGGGAAGTAATTTTATGTCAAATATTTTCAAGCAGTCTCTGAAAGAGTTGGGCATCACCCAGATCACGTCTTCAGCTTACCATCCCCAGACCCAAGGAGCGTTGGAGAGATATCATCAAACACGCAAATCGATGCTCAAGAAATACTGTTTGGAACATCAGAAAGACTGGGATAAAGGTCTTCCATTTGTTGTATTTGCCGCAAGAGAATCTCCAAATGAATCACTGGGCTTCTCACCTTTTGAACTACTGTTTGGCCATGAAGTAAGAGGACCCCTTAAGCTACTCAAGGAATGCTGGCTGTCGGAGGAAGATGATGTCAACCTGCTGGAGTATGTGATGAAGTTCAAGGAACGGCTGTCCACTGCTTTACAGCTGGCGAGAGAGAATTTAGGAGCTGCTCAGGAGAAGATGAAGACTTGGTATGATAAGAAGTCCAGGTTACGCCACTTTCAGCCAGGAGATCAGGTTTTGATTCTGCTACCGGTGCATGGGCAATCTCTTCAAGCCAAGTTAGTGGTCCTTATTTCGTGGAGAAGAAACTCAGTGATGTCAACTATGTCATCGCCACACCAGATCGTAGAAAGAACAAGCAACTTTGTCACATCAATATGCTAAAATTATATCACAGGCGGGACGAAAATAATCCAGTCTGCACTGTAGCTGTTCCACCCGAGTCTGCAAGTGAAGCTCTCCCATGCAGCATGAGTCTGAGTGATAGTTTGGGGAAGAATCCTGATATCATGAATGATCTCCAGACTAAGCTTTCTCATCTACCTCCCGAGGAAAGGCAGGAGTTTTCGGCATTACTGCAGGAGTACCCGCAAGTGTTCCGTGCCACTCCAGGAAGAACCACTGAGTTGATGCATGATGTCGATGTTGGAGACGCAAAGCCAATTAAACTGCCTCCTTACCGTGTGAACCCAGTGAAAGTTCCTCTCATCCAGAAGGAGCTTGGCTACCTGTTGGACCACAAGATGATTGAGCCCTGTCAGAGCGAGTGGAGTTCTCTTGTCACTCTAGTCCCTAAGCCAGGTGGGTCACAGCGGCTTTGCATCGACTACAGACGTGTTAATCAGATAACCAAAACAGACACTTACCCTCTCCCTCGTGTGGAAGATTGCATAGACAAGATCGGAAAGGCTAGGTACATAAGTAAGTTTGATTTGTTAAAGGGATACTGGCAAGTACCTCTGACTGAATGTGCTAGGGAGATCTCATGTTTTGTAACACTAGGAAAGACTTTTGCATGTTCTGTAATGCCATATGGTATGAAGAATGCACCAGCCACATTTCAGAAGCTCATGAATGTTGTAACAGAGGGTTTGGCAGGGTGTGTTGTTTATATTGATGATGTATTAATCTTCAGTGACAACTAGAAAGATCACCTATGCCATGTCAGTAAATTTCTTGAGCGTTTGGTTCAGGCTAATCTTGTAGCTAATTTATCAAAGTGTGAGTTTGGTCAAGCTAAAGTTCAGTACCTTGGGTACGTAATTGGTGATGGACATGTTGCACCACCAGCAGCTAAGGTTCAGGTTATAAGTGATCTTCGCAGACCTAAAAGTAGGAAAGAGCTACAAAGATTTTTGGGAATGGTAAGTTATTACAGGAGGTTTGTTCTTAACTTTTCAATTCTTGTATCACCACTTACAGACCTACTGAAAAAGGGAGTTAAATTTGTCTGGACCGATAACTGTGAATCCTCTTTCAGCAAACTTAAAGCTATCCTATTAAGTCAGCCAGTGCACGCTACTCCAAATTTTGCTAAGCCTTTTAAGATGGCTGTTGATGCAAGTGATATAGGAGCTGGGGCTGTTTTGCTGCAAGAGGATGATCAGGGTATTGAACACCCTGTATCTTATTACAGTAAGAAGTTCACTCCACCTCAAAAGAATTACTCAACTATTGAGAAAGAGCTTTTGGCCTTGATTTTGGGTTTACAGCATTTTTTATTTTATTTGTATTCTGGTTTTGACCCCATAGTCATTTATACCGATCATAACCCACTGAAATTCCTTAGTAAGTTTGAAGATGAAAATCAGAGATTGACAAGATGGAGTCTACTTCTTCAGGAGTATTCATTAGACATACAACTTGTCAAGGGGAAAGAAAATGTTATTGCAGATTGCAGACTTCAGACAGATTGTTTTAGAGAAATAAGAAATTTCCTTTGTAAATTTCTTTTTTCTTTGTGGGGAGGTGTTACATAGCCTATGATTTCATCATCCTTTGTGTAATTCTAACGTATAGTATGCTGCATGTTTGATCACGAGCGTGTTCTACCTCACTCCCCCCTTCTACCCTTATAGTAGAGTAAGTCGTTCTTTCTGTTGTTCAGAGCAGGATTGTCAACTCTTTGTCCCCTCTGGCTTCATTTGCACGTCCTTCTTACAAGTTGTATCAAGCTCTGCCGGCCCCTATATAATGAGCTCAGGCTCTGCATTATTGCCACTTAGATCTACTCCTCATTTTGCTCACATCTCTGTCCTCCCCTGTACAGTTGTTATTATTGTGAGTGCTCAGGAAGTCTCCAACCATCTAGCAGCTGTGTAATTTGAGTATAACTGTTATTGCATTTTTTCTTGTACTGTGTAGCGTAAGGTGTTAATTCTTAGGCCTAGTAAAGTTTTTGTGATTCATGTGTTTTTATGTCAGTCATTATTAATAATATTCTGTATCTGTAATAATATATCTTGCATTCACTGACTATTATCTGGTATTTTAATTTTATCAGGGCTGACTTAGATAAATTTACTCATGCTAATTTCGTGTTAATAGAGGCTATTGCAGTTAACCATATATTTAACCTGTTTTTTGCCATTACATTATCCTTATGAGTCCTGAATGTTTTGTTGTTAGTTTGAGCATTAAACTTTAACTTGTAATTTTACCTAACACTTTTGTTTTGAACCTGGAACTTTGCGGGACAGTTTTCTCTGTTCCGTAACAATATATATATATATATATATATATATATATATATATATATATATATATATATATATATATATATATATATATTGTTACATAGCCTATGATTTCATCATCCTTTGTGTAATTTTAACGCACAGTTGCTGCATGTTTGATCACGAGCGTGTTCTGCCTCAGTCCCCCCTTCTACCGTTATAGTAGAGTAAGTCGTCCTTTCTGTTATTCAGTGCGGGATTGTCGACCGTTTGTCCCCATCGCTTCATTTGCGCGTCCTTATTACAAGTTGTATCAGGCTCTGCTGGCCCCTATATAATGAGCTCAGTCTCTGCATCATTGCCACTTAGATCTGCTCCTCATTTTGTTCACATCTCTGTCCTCCCCTGTACAGATATTATTATTGTGAGTGCTCAAGAAATCTCCAACCATCTAGCAGCTGTGTGTAATTTGAGTATAACTGTTGTTGCATTTTTTCTTGTACTGTATAGCATAAGTTTAATTTGTAGGCCTAGTGAAGTTTTTGTAATTCATGTGGGGTTCTTTATGTCAGTCATTTTTGATAATAGTTTGTATCTGTAATTATTTATCTGGCATTCACTGAGTATTATCTGATATCTCATTTTATCAGGGCTGACTTAGATAAATTTACTCTTGCTAATTTCGTGTTAATAGAGGCTATTGCAGTTAACCATATATTTAACCTGTTTATTTGCCATTACATTATCCTTATGAGTCCTGAATGTTTTGTTGTTAGTTTAAGCATTAAACTTTAACTTGTAATTTTACCTAACTCTTTTGTTTTGAACCTGGAACTTTACGGGACAGTAGTGACTCTTAGTATTCTCACTTAAAGTGTACGTTATCTTTCTCTGTTCCGTAACATAAATTTGGCGACCTCATATCAGGATATTCAGGATATTATCATAAGGATATTGTTTGATATTTTGCGACTGTGATATATTCATGATGGCTACTATTTCTACACTTGATGAAGCCAAAGATTTTTTGTCAAATGTGCAAACAGTGTGTGATATAGAAAACAGAACAAAGAATGAACTTAAGATTGTTGCTCAACAATTGGGATTTGTTGTTCGCTCTCATCAGGCTAAAGATCAAATTGTTGCCATGATTAATGAAAGCTTGTTTAATGTAACTCCTCCAAATGAGCAAACGCAGATTGAATTAGCTAAGTTACAGCTAGCCCTGCAGGAGTCCCGTGCTAGGGAGGCTGAAGCACAAGTTGAAATTGCTAGGATTCAGGCAGACCATGAGTATCGCATGAAACAAGGTGGAACTGGATCATCTAGCTCTGATGATTTTGATGTGGCTAAAAATGTTAAACTTGTCCCTCCTTTTAATGAATCTGATTTAACAAAGTATTTTCAGTTGTTTGAGAGGGTAGCTACAGGTTTTAATTGGCCCAAAAATTATTGGCCAGTACTCCTTCAAACTGTTCTCACCGGTAAAGCTCAAGTAACTTATGCATCTTTGCCTCAGGATCAATGTGATAATTATGATGTAGTTAAGAGCTTGATACTTAAGGCCTATGAGCTTGTTCCTGAAGCCTATAGAGTAAAATTTAGGACAACTTACAAGCAAGATAAGCAATCCCATGTTGAGTATGCAAAAATCAAAGAAGATCTGTTAGAGCAATGGTTAAATTCTAAGAATGTGGATTCTGATTTTGGTAAATTTAAGCAGATGTTTTTGCTTTAGGATTTCAAAAGGTGTATTAGTAAAGATGTAAGCCTATATCTTGATGAGAAAAGAATAGATAATTTGTCTGATGCTGCTGTTTTAGCTGATGAATATGTTCTCACTCACAAGAGATATTCTAGAGAGAAAAGGAAAGCTGAGAGTCAGTACGTTGCCTCTACTCAGAGTACAGGTAACAGGAAAGAGAATAAGGATGATGTTTCTCAGGAAGTAAATACCAGCTTCACCTCTAGATTTCAGAAAAGTAAATGTACTTATTGTAGTAAGCTTGGTCATACTACGGAGAGATGTTTCAGGAGACAGCGTGATGTGAACAAAAAGGAGTCTTTAAATATTCAGTCAATTGGTCTAGTGTCCACTCTTGAGAGTTCCCAGAATTCTTTAACTGAGTTAACTGAACCTGCTTTGAGGGGTAACTTAAATTCTCATGATGGAGCTCCTCTTTTGAGCAGTAACGTGGGTGACACTCTCAAGAGTTCATGTGCTAATTTCCTGTCTGATGGTTTTGTCAGTCCTCTGGACAGTAATGACAGGAAATCAGTTCATATATATCGTGATACAGGTGCTTGCCAATCCCTTATGCTGACCAGTGTTCTAGGCTCTAATGTTAATTCCTCTGATGAAACTGTAATCTTACAAGGTGTAGGGAATAATTACTTCTCTGTCCCTCTGTGCAGAGTGAATTTAGAGTCTGGTTTTGTTAATGGTTCCGTTATGGTTGGGTTGGTTGAGACACTCCCAATGTCAGGTGTAACTTTCTTACTTGGAAATGATATTGGTGGAAGTCAAGTGTGTCCAGCTCCTCAGTTGTCTAGTGAGCCAGTGGCTGTGGCCCAGGATTGTGATGTCCCTGATGTGTTCCCTGCATGTGCTGTCACTAGGGCTAAGTCTAAAGTTACTGGTGATTTAGAGGATAATGATGATGATGATGTTATCCTAGCTGACACTTTTCTTGCTAATTTGGACCACTCACCAGATGAGGCAGTACCCCGTAGTGTTGATAATTTGTCTCGTCAAGAGTTGGTTGAGTTGCAGGTTGCTGACCCTGAGTTGAAAGGTCTAGCTAACTCTGCTTACAGTGAAGAAGAGTCAGCCGGTGCTTCTACTTGTTATTATGTAAAGTCAGGAGTACTTATGAGGAAGTGGAGACCCCCAACAGCATCAGCCGACTGTGAATGGGAGGTTGTACATCAAGTTGTCATCCCTCGTGTTTGTAGGCAGGATATCATTAGAGTGGCTCATGATTCCAGTTTGGCAGGACACCTTGGAGTGAGGAAGACTGTGGCACGCATTTTGAAACACTTCTACTGGCCAGGTATCTTCAGGGATGTTTCCTGGTATTGTAAGTCTTGTCACACCTGTCAAGTTGTGGGGAAGTGTAATCAGACCGAAAAGGTTGCACCTCTAGTTCCCATTCCTCCGTTTGAGGCGCCTTTCACCCGTGTGTTGGTGGATATTGTGGGCCCTCTTCCTAAGACTTCTTCAGGATTTTCTTATGTGTTGACCCTGATTGATATGGCTACTCGTTATCCTGAAGCCATTCCACTTAGAAACATCTCAGCAAAGAACGTGGTTAAGGAAATGCTAGGGTTCTTCACAAAGTTTGGTCTGCCCAAGGAGGTACAGTCAGACCGGGGAAGTAATTTCATGTCAAATGTTTTCAAGCAGTCTCTGAAAGAGTTGGGCATCACCCAGATCACCTCTTCAGCTTACCATCCCCAGACCCAAGGAGCGTTGGAGAGATATCATCAAACACTCAAATCGATGCTCAAGAAATACTGTTTGGAACATCAGAAAGACTGGGATAAAGGTCTTCCATTCGTTGTGTTTGCTGCAAGAGAATCTCCAAATGAATCACTGGGCTTCTCACCTTTTGAACTACTGTTTGGCCATGAAGTAAGAGGACCCCTTAAGTTACTCAAGGAATGCTGGCTGTCGGAGGAAGATGACGTCAACCTGCTGGAGTATGTGATGAAGTTCAAAGAACGGCTGTCCACTGCTTTACAGCTGGCGAGAGAGAATTTAGGAGCTGCTCAGGAGAAGATGAAGACTTGGTATGATAAGAAGTCCAGGTTACGCCACTTTCAGCCAGGAGATCAGGTTTTGATTCTGCTACCAGTTCATGGGCAACCTCTTCAAGCCAAGTTTAGTGGTCCTTATTTCGTGGAGAAGAAACTCAGTGATGTCAACTATGTCATCGCCACACCAGATCGTAGAAAGAGCAAGCAACTATGTCACATCAACATGCTAAAGTTATATCACAGGCGGGACGAAAATAATCCTGTCTGCACTGTAGCTGTTCCACCCGAGTCTGCAAGTGAAGCTCTCCCATGCAGTATGAGCCTGAGTGATAGTTTGGGGAAGAATCCTGATATCATGAATGATCTCCAGACTAAGGTTTCTCATCTACCTCCTAAGGAAAGGCAGGAGTTTTCGGCATTACTGCAGGAGTACCCGCAAGTGTTCCGTGCTACTCCAGGAAGAACCACTGTGTTGATGCATGATGTCGATGTTGGAGACGCAAAGCCAATTAAATTGCCTCCTTACCGTGTGAACCCAGTGAAAGTTCCTCTCATCCAGAAGGAGCTTGGCTACCTGTTGGACCACAAGATGATTGAGCCCTGTCAGAGCGAGTGGAGTTCTCCTGTCACTCTGGTCCCTAAGCCAGGTGGGTCACAGCGGCTTTGCATCGACTACAGACGTGTTAATCAGATAACCAAAACAGACACTTACCCTCTCCCTCGTGTGGAAGATTGCATAGACAAGATCGGAAAGGCTAGGTACATAAGTAAGTTTGATTTGTTAAAGGGATACTGGCAAGTACCTATGACTGAACGTGCTAGGGAGATCTCATGTTTTGTAACACTAGGAAAGGTTTTTGCATGTTCTGTAATGCCGTATGGTATGAAGAATGCACCAGCCACATTTCAGAAGCTCATGAATGTTGTAACAGAGGGTTTGGCAGGGTGTGTTGTTTATATTGATGATGTATTAATCTTCAGTGACAACTGGAAAGATCACCTATGCCATGTCAGTAAATTTCTTGACCGTTTAGTTCATGCTAATCTTGTAGCTAATTTATCAAAGTGTGAGTTTGGTCAAGCTAAAGTTCAGTACCTTGGGTATGTAATTGGTGATGGACATGTTGCACCACCAGGAGCTAAGGTTCAGGTTATAAGTGATCTTCCCAGACCTAAAAGTAGGAAAGAGCTACAAAGATTTTTGGGAATGGTAGGTTATTACAGGAGATTTGTTCTTAACTTTTCTATTCTTGTATCACCACTTACAGACCTACTGAAAAAGGGAGTTGAATTTGTCTGGACCGATAACTGTGAATCCTCTTTCAACAAACTTAAAGCTATTCTATTAAGCCAGCCAGTGCTCACTACTCCAAATTTTGCTAAGCCTTTTAAGATGGCTGTTGATGCAAGTGATACAGGAGCTGGGGCTGTTTTGCTGCAAGAGGATGATCAGGGTATTGAACATCCTGTATCTTATTACAGTAAGAAGTTCACTCCACCTCAAAAGAACTACTCAACTATTGAGAAAGAGCTTTTGGCCTTGATTTTGGGTTTACAGCATTTTTCATTTTATTTGTGTTCTGGTTTTGACCCCATAGTCATTTATACCGATCATAACCCACTGAAATTCCTTAGTAAGTTTAAAGATAAAAATCAGAGATTGACAAGATGGAGTCTACTTCTTCAGGAGTATTCATTAGACATACAACATGTCAAGGGGAAAGAAAATGTTATTGCAGATTGCTTATCTAGACTTTAGACAGATTGTTTTAGAGTAATAAGAAATTTCCTTTGTAAATTTCTTTTTTCTTTTTGGGGAGGTGTTACATAGCCTATGATTTCATCATCCTTTGTGTAATTTTAACGCACAGTTGCTGCATGTTTGATCACGAGCGTGTTCTGCCTCAGTCCCCCCTTCTACCGTTATAGTAGAGTAAGTCGTCCTTTCTGTTATTCAGTGCGGGATTGTCGACCGTTTGTCCCCATCGCTTCATTTGCGCGTCCTTATTACAAGTTGTATCAGGCTCTGCTGGCCCCTATATAATGAGCTCAGTCTCTGCATCATTGCCACTTAGATCTGCTCCTCATTTTGTTCACATCTCTGTCCTCCCCTGTACAGATATTATTATTGTGAGTGCTCAAGAAATCTCCAACCATCTAGCAGCTGTGTGTAATTTGAGTATAACTGTTGTTGCATTTTTTCTTGTACTGTATAGCATAAGTTTAATTTGTAGGCCTAGTGAAGTTTTTGTAATTCATGTGGGGTTCTTTATGTCAGTCATTTTTGATAATAGTTTGTATCTGTAATTATTTATCTGGCATTCACTGAGTATTATCTGGTATCTCATTTTATCAGGGCTGACTTAGATAAATTTACTCTTGCTAATTTCGTGTTAATAGAGGCTATTGCAGTTAACCATATATTTAACCTGTTTATTTGCCATTACATTATCCTTATGAGTCCTGAATGTTTTGTTGTTAGTTTAAGCATTAAACTTTAACTTGTAATTTTACCTAATTCTTTTGTTTTGAACCTGGAACTTTACGGGACAGTAGTGACTCTTAGTATTCTCACTTAAAGTGTACGTTATCTTTCTCTGTTCCGTAACAATATATATATATATATCGTTTCGTTTCGTTTTTAAAGGCTCCAACATGCTTGCATGTGTCAGCCTTGGTCACCTAATGGCGGCTCTCCACGCTGCACGATCCATTGCAGCCTCCCTGTTCAGTCCCTTAACCCTAAGGTCACACTTATGACCTCGTCCCATGTCTTTCTCGGTCTACCCCTCATAACCCCACCCCCAATATTAACACTTCTCACCTTCTTCACCCAATTATCATCCCCCATCCTCTCCACATGTCCAAACCACCTCAATCTACCTCTTCTCATCTCAACACCAATACACTCCAGTCCCATCCTATATATATATATATATATATATATATATATATATATATATATATATATATATATATATATATATATATATATAATGACCAGGGGTTTCAACCCCAGTGGTCGACAGACCAAAAAAAAAAAAAAAAAAGGAATTTCTGCTTCATATTCGATGGCTAGGATTATATATATATATATATATATATATATATATATATATATATATATATATATATATATATATATATATATGAGTTTTACGTCGTGACCTCTTTTTCCGGTAAGGGCTAAGGTGTTCCTCCTGGGGTAGAGGACATTAATTTCGGAGCGTGTAGCACTTTTATGACCAGATGCCCTTCCTGATGTCTACCATTGACACTTGGGTGGACTCGAACCTCCGTCCCTTCGGTCAGAGCGCTCTAACCCACTGAGCCACGACTACTACAACCAGCTAGGTGACAGGAGAACGCTACTTTTCCAAGCAAGGCACTTTACCCGGGCTTGGCTTGAACTCATGACTCTTCGGTCTCGAGTCAGGCGCTCATCCATTGATGTCTTTCATTTCTGTTGTAGAAAGTGCATTCACGTTATGAATCGTCTTTCATAATGAAGATAAAAGAAATCAGAGGGGAAGTAATGAAGGTGGGAGAGTGGTGGTGTGGAATGGGTTAAGAAAGGGAGGGTAAGGGGAGGAGGGAGGGGAAGAACACGAGGCGGGATTGATGGATACTGGTGGAAAAGAGAAGATGGAAAGCGTGTGTGTGTGTGGAAGAAGGGGGTGGAGACGGGGAGGTAGTGGCTAGGAAGAGGATTTAGAGTAGTGATATTAAGGATGGCTATGTAACTTATGTAAATTTTAACGAGTATTGTCCCATTTAGTGATGCAAGGCAAAAAAAAAGTGCTTTTTTAATTTTTAGGCAAAAAAACTTTTTTTTTACAAGTAAAAAAAGACTTGTTCTTATTGTTTTTAATAGGCAAAAGTATTTGTTTTAAAGGCTATTACAGGAATTTACAGCAATATAAGAGTTCCTTAAGCCAATCTAGCCAATGTGTAATAGAACCATTTGAACTACTGATATACTTAACTGTACATGATAACATGTTTAATAGTATACAAGTTATGCAACAGGCTTGTACATACTGTTATTTCTTTGTCCCTAATCAAAGATATAGAAGGATAATAATGAAAAAAAAAAATAGTGTAAAATGTAATCATATATTGAGGTAAATAATGTTTACGCTTATGCCAACTGTACTGGTGACGGACAGGATAGGTGCTGTACACGTCCTCACAAGCTGCCTGCCTCCCAACTGGTGCAGCTCCCACTAGTGTTCTGCATTGTCTAGTGATCAGTACCTGGATCTTGTTGTGGTGGATTCTGTGGGTAATTTGCTGGAGATACTAAACTTGGTTTTGTTAAATTATACAGTACTTTTGGAATAGATAAACTCCTTGTCAACACAGTTCAAACAGGTTACAGGGTAAATATTTATTGTATTTTTACTCCTTCCAGGACTGTCAGGATATTTGACTAATATGTGACCCAATAAATAAGAACTTTCGGCATAGGAAATGATATAAGAGTAATCAAATATTCATACCGGGAAATTAGGAAAAACAAAAAAAATACATGTTTTTTGTAAGAAATAAAAATTTACTTTTTTTTTTTTTTTTTTTTTTTTTGCATTACTAGTCCCATTGCCGGCACAATGACGACTAGTTCCTATTAATGACAACTGTGTTTATGGATTATCGGATGACATATAACTATCAACGAGTTAATATGATGCACACCGAGTGCGTTTAATTATTTTCCATTCGGTACTTTACTTTTTAATAAAAATCTGCATTAGCACGAAAAAAAGAAAAAAATGTGGACGATGGCAAAGCGTGAATGGGAACACTAGGGACGGGTGATGAGTGAGTGCACGAAGGGAAACGATTTAAGAAAGAATTGATAATCGTTTGCGTCCAAGGCCCCACTAAATAATACTCGTACTCTAACGCCACATTCATTCACTAACGACACATTTGTCTGCAGGAATATCATTCCACCTGTTGTACACTGATGGACTATAAGGAAAAGACAGATGGAATTTTTGGGACATGTTATAGGAGCAGAAGTACTTGAAAATGACTGTTTACTTGGAAGAATAGAGGGAAGAAGAGCAAAAGGAAGACAACGATTAAAGTATATGGATTGTATAAGAAGCGATTTACAAGAAAGAATCAGCAATGTGGAGTTAATCAGGATAGCTGAGGATATAGCAAGATGGCGCTGCATGGCCGCTAACGTCACATGACCGGTACTTCGCTAATTAATTAAGTTCATTTATCTTGGACGGTCTCTTGAACAGTGTTATGAATCTCCTAAAAGAAAGGTGTGCTGAGTATTCAGTTTGGTTGAAGGGAGTGATGCTTGTTCCATGTTTCCAAATGTTCGGTATGTTACCATTTGAGTGCAAATAGTTGCTAACATCTGTGAGGGCCTGGATGCCATGTGGCCTTGAATGTTTCAGATTTAGACTGCTAATGCCATCCGGTCCTGCACTCTTTATTTTATTGACAATGGTGTGTGTCTGTTTTTGTGTGAAAGGAGTTATGTTGTGGTAGTGAGGAAAAGACTCTCCCTGCTGGGAAGATTGTTTTTCAGACTCAGTGCTTCTTCGTGTATAGTGACATGCTAACATTGCAAAGTTTATTTTTTGTATGAGAGAATGAGTGCAAGGCCCGAGGTGATGGCAGCATGGGTCTTGGAACCATTATTATTGATAATGGATACTGTTATAGTTTTTGTGCAACTGAGAGATATCTGTATTTTTTTTATTTTAATCAATTACCTTACCTTACCGAAGTGCCGTGCCCCTGCAGCCGTTGGCGACCACGGAATGCTACACCTCTCTATCATCTGTCATTTGCAGCAGTTGTCCTGCCGTGTATCCTCCCCTCACTGTTCTTATTATTCCATCCATATACTTCTCTCTTTGCCTGCCTCTTGCTCTACTACGTGGGACTTTTCCCGTTAAACTCAGGTTCTCTGTCTTTCCTCTTCTCATAACATGTCCTAAAAACCTCATCTGTTTTCCTCTCACATGTGCCAATAATTCTCTTCTGATACCCATTCTCCTTAGCACTTCTTCTTTTGATATTCTCTCTGTCCAAGTAATTTCCAAAAGACTTCGCCAATACCATATTTCAAAAGCTCCCAACTTTATCTCCATGTATTTACTAATAGTCCAAGCTTCACATCCATATAACAACACAGACCAGACATAAGTTTTAACTGCTCCTCGTCTTGTTCGTATTGAAAGGTGTCTGTTAGTATATTTCTCATCTCCTGAAGTGCCTTCTTCGCTTCAAATATTCTTCTTTTAATTTCTTCGTCACATCTACCAACTTCCGTAAGGTAGCTTCCCAAGTAGCAAAATCTTCTCACATGCTTAATCATCTTATCATTCACTCTTACACTGCACCTAGGGACTTGTGCCTTCTTACTAACTACCATCACTTCCGTTTTATCCACATTAATTGTCAGACTTTTTCTTCACTCGTCTCCTTCATCACTATCAAAATATCTTGAAGTTTCTCCTGAGTGCCAGTAGTCGGTACCTTATCATCTACGCACCTTATACCGTTTATACTTTCGTCCTCCAGTATTAAATCCTTCTCGTCCTTCAGCTGATCTCATTGTCATCTCGCTGTACCGGGAGAACAGATCTGGAGATAGAACGGACCCCTATCTTACTCCGTTTCTTACGTATATCTACCCAGTCACTCTGATCTGCTCCCACTCTTACTGCCGCTTTCTGATTCCAGTATAGCTTTTATATAATCCTTAAGTCTTTTCCATCTACTCCAATACTTTTCAATATACCAATTACATCTTCATGTTTGACTCGGTCAAATGCTTTCTCATAATCTATAAAACACAAATACATATCTCTCTGCATCACTATACTTCTCTCGTTTAACACCCTTAGTATAAATACAGCATTTCTTGTTCCTTTTCCTTCAGTAAAGCCATATTGCTCTTCTGCTATCTCATTCTTTATCTTTGCTCTAATTCTCTCTAGCACTGTCTTTGAGATTACTTTTACTGTTTGACTTATCATACTTATGGTTCTGTGTTTATTGCACTCTAGAGTTCCTGGTTTCTTTGGTATAGTTAAAAATATTGACTTACACACATTGTCACAGTTCTCCACTGTTGCATATCTTATTTGCAATGCTGGTTATCTTTCTAATACTAAACCTGCCCAGAGCACGCAACATCTCCACTGCCACACCATCTTCTCCAACTGACTTTCCTGCCTTCATTTTTCTAGTTGCCTTCTCTACTTCATCTTCACCAATAGCAGAGCCAGTCATTTCTATGTGAAGCTCAGTACGCCTAAAGTGCGACATACCTAGTAACAGCACCGTGAGGCCATGTATTATGTACACAGGAACTCGTGTCTCGCAGTGCACGCTGTTTTGTTCCATAGATATATTGGAGCATAGTGTACAGGAGTTTGCATCCACCAAAGTGTGGATGGCTCACAAGAATGATATCTAAATGATAGTCTGTGAGTAGATAATTACCTATATCAGTCAGGGACTGACTCTGAGGCAGTAGGTCCCTGACTGATGGACACTCAAGGCACTAATGCTGAAAATTGTTGGCGTTAGGACGGTCACAGTTTGCAGGAGGCCTCTGAGACTTGCCAGATGGGCCGGAATCCTAGCCGAAGTCATGCAGACACAACACTGTGCCCGTGAACAATTAGTCCATCTCAACGATGAGTGGGAGGAGATAGACGAAAAGGGTCGTAGCGCTGGGTGGAAACACTCTGAGTCTGCTCAACGGTCCTGTGATGGTGCACAGGGAGAAAAGTCGCTCATTGTATCTTCTATTTGGAACAAAGGAGGGTAGAGGCAGTCCACAGGCATTTTTCGCGAGGAGGTCAACAGTGTCACTGGCTGAAATTCCAACATGTGAAGGAATCCACAGGAACTATTATATAGTAAGAGAATTTTCATAAGGTGAAATTAAATGACAAAAGATTTGTTGAACTAAATGGTGGCATGTGGGTTTGTGAGACGAGGTGGCCTGAAAGGCAGACTGAGAGTAACAGATAGCTACATCACTCAGTCCTCACTGAGCGAGGAGACTAACTGCATGCAGGAGTCCCTGTAGCTCACAGTGGGTAGAGCTGGACGAGTTTGGTAGTCTGCAGCCAACCCAACCTCCCTCAGGTGGGTCCAAATTGGGTGAGTAGAAGGTGCTTCCAGCACTCTCATCTGCTTCCAGGGAACCGTCGATATAGCGATGGTGCACTGCAGGAACTGAGGAAGACACTCTTGCGATAGTCTCCAGAACTGGTTGTTTTTGGAGGTGGTAGGTCTGCCTTGGAGGTAGGAGTAAAGCATGTAGGCATTATATAGGCATTAGGATATATGTCATAAACACAATATACAGGATGTAATGTCTGCTGGGGACATACACAGTTTCTCACTAGGAATGTCAATTCACATAATGTACGGTATATCCACAACCTTGTTGTCTCAGACCATCAAGAATCCTTAACCATATGTATCTCAAACATCCTCATAGTCCAGACAACCAAGAATATTATGACATATTCAAACACGTGGAGTAATCAGCCCTAGTCAGTTAGTTCACGTGGATGGACATCTACCAGACATTACACACACACACACATCCTCTCCGAGCTGTATATTATGTCGGAGGGATTCCCTTCAGATCAGAGAAAGGGGAGAGAAGGACTAGAGAGAAGGTCCGACACTAGGGTCATGCTCTGCTGCACTGTAACTCACTATTATCACTGTGTGCAATAACCTTCGTAACCCAAGAGTGCTGTAACTCACCTCATTGACATTACGTCTCACTACTTTATTCTGGCTGAGCTTAGCGACCCATAATCGATTTCCCTATCTCCCTACAAGTACGTAAGACCACGCTATCGAGATTGGTGGCAAGCAGTAATAACGAACCAAGTACGATAAAGAACGCCACTCGAGATTAGTGAACAGCGTTAAACTACGATAAACTACGCTTTACGAGTTTATACTATGATATCTACCTCACTGCGTTCACTGAGACTGGTGGCAAGCTGTAAACGAAGCCGATTAACGTCTCAGTCAAAGCAATCTGTGACTTCTCTACGAGCAACAATCAGCAATTAAACAAACAAACAAGAGTCGCTCCTAAACACCTCAACCGCAACTCCACGATCTGCGAGAATCAGTAGCAGTGAAAAACTACACCTATCAACAACTCTACAAGCCTGCAAGTTAATTTCAACAAGTAAGGAAAGTCAAACACTACAAGTTAAGAAAAAGAACAAACAACAACAAGGAAAGTGAGAAAGGAGGAAGTGCATCTGTGTGTTGACCCAACATGGTGATGTAACATCAGTACATTTTCTCTCTCCTTGAACCTCCACCACCCTCCACCACGACCCCCACCTTCTCCACCACGAGCCCCACCATCTTCTTTCCCACCACCACTACCACACTGAGGCAGCAGGTCAGCAGTGTCATCATTTGTTAAGAGCATCATAACCCGTCAAGCAGTCCTAGTGCCTGACAACACCAGCCTGCCATCCTGCACCTGCCTACCTGCCAGCCCGTCTGCCTACCACAGCAACGACACCGAGTGCTGACGCTGTCATACCAGGACCTGACCTACCTCAACCAAACGCTACCAAGTGACGTGTGTACACCTGACCTCCACCACCAGGAAGTGGAGACCAGATGTAATCAACAATCAACAAACACCACGACCGTATCTCCGCTGTTGTTCTGTGAGTTGAATTTTATTCTAACCAAGATTGTATTACTTAACACTTCACCACTTACATAACTGTCCATAAAATACTATCACTTAGTTAACGAACCAAGCAATTATATATATATTCATCATCATAAATATTACGAACTACTGTACACAGTGAGAGACAATTACACAATTTACACTTACATATGTGTTTTATAATTTTAATTTTATAAGCAATCAAGAGAAAAGTAAAATATGATTCAGTGTGTAATCCCATTATGCTAAGTAAAGTTCCACAATTAGTGCCCGAAGGATCAACATTAAGTGATAAATACCCTGACACAAACACCAGAACACGATCAACAAAATATAAATTCCGAAACATCATCAGAAACGCAAGAACAAGCTGAAAACCAAACCCAGGAAACAAAACGTACACTAGATAAAGAACAGCAAACAGATGCAAACAACGCTGAAGTAAATGATGATGACACATGGTCAGAAATTTCAGATGTAGATAGTGAAATTTATAAAAATTTACTTCCAGTTTACTATAACTTAGACCATAGAGTATTAAGGTCAGGAAAAACATATAAATTGCCTGTAAATGATGATTGCAAGAAAACCATGGTAAAGATGCTTAATGTAGATGAAGCAAGTACTAGTGCAGTACCTTCTCCACAAAATCCCAGTAATACTCCATTTCCAGTGTATATTTGTCATGAAGACAATGAACTACCAAAATTCTCTGGTATGGAAAAAGACAAGACCGAGATAAACACACTGAACAATGTCAGCAGTATTTCATTAGGAGACACATTACGGATGAGAAAGGAAAAAATAGCTGTTTTTTCAGCTAGAATAAACCAAGAACGATGCCCAGCTGGCAATTCGCTCGGGTCAGACAAGCTGTTGAGAGCTTTAACATTCGAATAGTTTAAGATAGAATTCCTTACGAAATTCTCTGGAGGCAAGAATTTTCTTGGTGGTATAATCCCACAATTACACAAAATTGTAGACCTACTTTGGCAAACACACTCAGGCTCAGATCTATGGGAGATTACAGCAGATATTTCCACCATGAAGAAGACCCTTTTATATAGCCTAGAAAACACAGACTGGATCACAGAGGATGGTAATATGTCACCAGTGCATGTCGTGTACATCACTGGCTACATATCAGCCCTATGCCAATTTCCTGACAGGATGTTAAATGTTTCGAAAACCATTCCATATACTCCAGGGATGAGTTTACTTGATTTAATTTATCAGGTGGAATTAAACTGCAGTAAAGCTGGTGTGACTGACACGTCACAGGCAAACAGGACAGGGATCAAAGTGCCAGAAATCGTAGCAGGGATAAATAAGTTATGTTCTGGCAAGGACCAAAGACAATCTCGACCAGTTCAGAAACAAATACACAGTCAGGTTAGCTCAAGGACTCGTTCCCGCACACCAGGTAACAAGACGGTAAAAAAGTCTGGCCGAAGTCCCAGTAGACATCAATCGGCACAAAGACAAGCAAATGGAAGATCACCTCAAAGGTCGAACTCAAGTAACACTCCCTGTTACTATTGCACAAAGCCTGGTCACACAAAATCGAAGTGTTACATTAAAACGAAAGAAGATAAGCAAAAAGAAGAAGGTTTCGAAGCATATTGCAGACATCATAGGTCCTCCGGTCATTGGACCTCAAATTGTAGAACGATAGAAAAATTTGTATCCATCTATAGGTCGGGGGAAGGTCGTACCAGCATAAAAGACGACGACACATAAAACACCCACTTCAAAGGTGCTAATAAGCGACAATGGTGGTGAATTTAACTCTGAAATTTTGCAAGAAATATGTGAACAATACAGGATAAAGAAAGTTAATATCTTGGCCTACCATCAGGCTTCCAATGGATTGGTGGAAAGGCAGAATAAAGATATATTAGATGTACTACGGCACATTCTCAATGAAAATTATGTAAACTAGGATGACTGGATCCCCAGAGTTGAAGCATCATTCAATTGTGCAATTAATAAATCCACAGGAGATATACCTCATTTCATCATTTACATGTCAGACAAACGTCTCTCTTACGAGACGTTAGAAGGCGAGCAATTTCGCGTATATAATTGTGATGATTATCCTAAACTTCGTTTACGTGAATTTCAAGAAATACACACTATGGCAAAGAAACAGTAACGATGTCCAAGGAAGATATGACAGAATCATTTAATAAGAAGGCAAAAAAATCAAACATCAGCATAGGTGATATTGTCTATAACCTCATTCACACAAGAAACAACAAACTATCACCGAAATTTGAAGGCCCATACAGGGCAATTAAGAGAAAAGACAATAGGGTAATGATTTAGTCACTATCGAGTGACGAAGAAAAAGAAACACATATTAATCACTTATAAAAGGTCTCAAGAAATTTAGCTTGAAACTATAAAACACCAGACACGACAGAAAACCCTAGTACACACGGAGAAAATAAGCCTGAAGCAATTAACATATGTCGGAATAAACTGCGGTCGCATACCAAACAGACAAACATAGGTGAAACCAATACAGCTCTCACCATAACAAGGCATTTACATGACACGGGAATCGATTTAGATTCCTTTTATAGGCAACAGGATTAAACTGGTCAAGATATCTGTATTATTCATCATTATCATCGCCCTTAGCATAACTTGCTAACAACAGTGGATTAGATACCTAATACAATTGTTCTTTCGGTAGGTAAAGATGAGGCGAATAATTCCATGGATCATGTTCCTCTTGATATCAAGAGAATCACCTCACATCCTCGACATTTAGTCCGACAAGGGTGCCTGATCGCCCCAACAGCTTCAACAGCAATAGTACAGGACATAATAAGTACAGAAGTTAATTTGAACGTACTGCAAGACATACCAATAATGTTACAGAAAATATCAGGACCACTTAGAACTCTGGAAGCGGTTACATAGAACTCTGGAAGCGGTATTAAAACACCCTTCTTCACATGATCACCCCACACAGGAAGTAGCCGAATTAATTAAATTAACTGACTGGAAGCTAGAACAGGCTAAGCACGTAATGATCACCATTATCCAGAATATCCCATCAGCTGGGAGTAACACACTGGAGACAGGAAACAACATCACAAATACACGTAACAGACGCGGTGTGTTCGACCTAGGTGAAGCAGTTTTAGGCAACATTTTTGGATTAGCTACAGAAAATGATCTAGAAGAAGTCAATAACAAATTTAACAAAATAGCACAAATTCTCTCATACCAACATAAGTTAGCTGATACTGAGAACACCTTAATGCTGACGATTGTAAAGAACCTAAGGAAGGCAGAAGCATCAACTCTAGGAACTGTGGAGGAAGTAAATGCACTAGCAGGTAACAATACACTACTCCAACACCTCTCTGGGATCATAAAACATATTGACGTAACAATACTACAATTAGACAATACTGGAGCTCAGTATCAGGCATTCCTGAAAGGAACTGCGAATGGTTGTAACGGAAGGATCACCATTAATTTACTACCCATTCACAACCTCCGTCACATAATTGGTCAAGGCATACATAAGCATGATTTGAAACCTTTGTTTGAGGAAAGAAATCTGATGTTATATTATCCATATTTGGAAGCAACACTCACAACATCAATAGTAGTTCATGTACCATTGGTAACAGACGATTTTTTCAGTCTATCAAATATACCATTTTCCTATTAAGCAAGATGACTCATTGGTCACCATTAACATCAAAACAGAAGTCATCATGGTCTCCAAGAAACAGGACGCTGTCAGTTTCACTAGTGAAACAACAATTGAACACAAATGTCGCACATCATTACATGCATTTCACCTTTGTCCTGCGTACATCTTCACGTTTCAGCCAGCTGAGACAGTCCCTTGTGAAATGGCCATCATGAAAGATCATGACATCCCTCACCACTGCAACTTCACATTTGCTCCAGATAAACCCATCCATTATCAACGCATTGGACATTCACAGTCAGTGTTGCTAGCTCCTTCAACTCAGAAAGCGCTATACAATTGCCAAAAAAAAAGGCTAAACCATAGCAAAAAGCGCTAGACCACGGCACTGAGAATTGCGGTATTGTTTTATTAATACAGTTGACTGTTATCTATATAGACATAATCTCTCTCTCTCTCTCTCTCTCTCTCTCTCTCTCTCTCTCTCTCTCTCTCTCTCTCTCTCTCTCTCTCTCTCTCTCTCTTTCTCTCTAATGCCTGACAGGATCACACAGGCAAACTACCATTCCTGTCACCGCATGGTGAACCTGAGGTACACGCCTACAGGAAAGAACTGTACAGGTGGTGCCGTGTCTGCCAGAATAGTCAGTGACAGCAGCAAGTTCACAGAGAAATGTGGTACGAGTGCACTGAGTACAAGGTGGCAATGTGCACTTGGTGCTTCTGTAATTACCACACTGAGGTGAGGTGCTAGGCACTGGCATGTGGGAAAATATATATAGTGTACATAGCAATTTTACCACCTAAGACTTCAGCATATAAGGAAATGTGTAAGTACAGGAAAACGACCTCAGGTTACTTTGCAGGGAAACTTCTGCAAGTGGGTCTTGTGAAAATAAATTAGAAATTGTTTTGTGTTGTTCCTCTAGCACAGTAAACACTTAGCCAAGTAAGTGACTTTACTACATAATAATTTAGAACATAAGCATTCGGAGGATATAGTGAAAGTGAATTCGCAATACAAATGCCAATAAATGCTGCAGTAATAGGTTATAATATAATAAAATCTGATCCGGGCTGATGCCCACGTCAAAGGTTGGCCCCGCATTTAAGCATGTGCACTTGGTGTTGATGGATATGATGGTGGTTATGGCGAGCGATGATTTTCGAATATTATCGAAGAAATATCATTTCAAGGTATGTATGAACTGTACACAAAAATTAATACCCTCAGTTATAATTGCAAATGTATATTTATCATTCGAGGCAGTATTGGAAGTGCTCTGCCTCAGCACCAAGGTGAAAAATCCTATGAGCTCAATCACCTGAAAGTACAAAATATAATATAAATAAAATATACAAAATATATTAATAAAATATACATAAATATAATATTAATAAAAACACAGAAGATGTCCACTTGGTGGAGTAAAAAACAGCAAGAATATATGACTGCTTCTGCATCCTAACCTCATCACCACCATGATTTGTATTCAACTTACATTCTTGCAATCAACAAACGATTTTATTCAGTTCTGGAAGAACCTTTCATCATGAAGGAGATAATCATCACACTCATTCGAAACATCAGGCGTTGGATAAATTTCTTGTGGGGACTGAAATCACTGAATTTGCGTAATGGCGAGCAATGATTTTCGATGGAATATTATCAAAGGAAAATCAAAAATTTTAAGATATGTAAGAGTTATACACAAAAAGTATTACCCCACCCTTAATAACAAATATATATTAACCCCTAAGCGCCAGATGACAGTAATATCCGACGTGAAATTGGTGGATTGAGGATGGCAGGGGACAACTGTAACCGTGTTTCACCACAGTTTGAAGTGGCCGCCACAGGACCTCGTCACCAAAGGGTGGGGATACCCTCCCAGCACCCAAGGCAAGCACACCTCAGTCGTCTCTGTGACTCTGACAGGTGAGGGACGATATTTTCTTATGTCTCTCGTCCGATTCTGTTCTCACCTCACGTATACCCTTGCATCATCCGCCCCTGCCAAGCTTCTTTCCAAGAATACTAGAAAAGGGCTCAGTGATAGTGCCATAAGGCATGCCTTGGATGCAACAGTGTCTGGTTTATCTAGCCGTGTAGTAAGCTATCACGTTGAGAGCAAAGCCATAGTTGGCACCAAGGGCAGATGCACTAAGAGGTCCTGCTCTCACGCCGCTCTCTCGGTGAAAACTAATTATCTTTCTCGCGTCATTACTTATTAACGCAAGGACCTACAGACATGGGGATATTTTCATTCGCAAGAGGAAGCGCTGGTGAGTAATGTAGCTGTAATTCATTTCCCTAAGTGCTCTTCTTTCCGAGATATTAAGGACTGAACAAGCAATTTTCAGCAGTTTCCAAGAAATTGCCCATAGCGAGGTGACAACTGCATTAAATATTGCCCGGCGTGTGAGGGTTAATCATTAAAGGCAGTTTTTCGAAGTGGTCAGTCTGAACACTAAAGTGAGGAATTTTACGATAACAGTCACCCAAAAGTGCAGAATACACATGCAAAATGGTGTTGTTGTGAGAGCAACCAGTAGCCTACTTATTCTGTGTGGTTCCTCTTGTGCAGTCAGAGCTTAGCCAAGTAAGTTCCTTAGAAAATAAGAAAATTACAGGTGTAAGAAAAGAAAACTATCTCAGGGATTACTCATATCTTACAGGACACAGAAAACTAATCATAGAGAAGTTGAAAGTAGTCTTTTTTGAAGAGTAATGTTTAATAAACCTTGGAATTTCTTTTCTTTCTCCCATCTCACACACAATAGATCACAGTGTCACCCTGGAAAGGTCATAAAATTTGAGTGAATAAACTGAGCTGGACTCACATACAAGGGGTGATGATTCATTCATGTGGCAGTGGCAAGGGTCAATGGAGAGATGTCAAGGTCAGGTGAAGCAAGGGGGGACTGTGAGAGAGTGTGTATAGGGAATTCCCGTCTGGCCCAGGCAAGTGTGAGGCCTGTGTACTGTAGTCTATGACTGACCCGATCTTACTAGTACAAACACAGCTTTCCATGACACCCCAGAATGCCTTCATTCATCACCTCCTACCTCCCCAAACGCTCCAACTAGAGACCTGGAGACACTTACAATCGAGAGATGAAGGAATGGCAGCCATTCTGATGTATAATTTAAAATTTCATGTACTGTTGTTCACTATGACTAGCTGAATATAGCCTTCTTTTCGGGGGGGGGGGCAGGGGGGACGCATACAAGAATGGCTCGGCGCGAGCTTCAGGAGTTAATGACCTAGAGAAGCTTATTCACCACCCTACCCATATTTTTGGCCACCATGGAGACAGTTCAAACATTCTTAATCTTCTCTTACAACTAACCCTTGTTTTACTGTTATTGTTTTTCTCCCTATTGTGTTCCTCTGATTAAAGTCTTACCACTTTAACTTGTCCCTTCGCACCAGTAAGGCTTGCTGACCACTCCAGGATGAGGAGGCTGTAGGACTTTGGAGCTGGTGATAGGAGGCCATCAGGTAGTGCTTGGTTGATCTTCCCTGGAATGATTACTGTTTCCATGGCCAAGAGCCATGTGAATGTGCCATGTCCATTATGGAGGTTCCTCTCTCACGCATGGTTGCATTTATTCATTTCTCGTATCCTTTAACTAATGCAAGAAATCCTTCGTTTAATTAGGCTTGTTCAACTGTTGTGCACAAGGAGAAAGCTTACAGAGCGTATCAGAACCAATCAGACCCTGAAAATAATCTTGTTAATGTTTCTGGCCAGAATCAAGTTAAATCTGTTCTTCACTCTATGAAGAATAATTTAATCTGCACTAAGTGCGCCGAACTCTCCGACACAAGTTCTTCCCAGCCTTTCTGGCAATTTGCCCAAAACCTTTCTAACATGAATACTTCATCATCCTTCTTCCCTTGTTTTTCTTGTTGTGATGCCGCCGTAGCCGTTTCTTCTAGTGAAAAGGCAGAACTCTTTGCTCATACTTTCTCCTTCAAATCCACCTTGGAAGATTCTGGAGCTGTTCCTGAATCTCACTCCCCCCATCCCTCCTTTCACTTCCTCATGGCCGACAGTGAAATGTCTTCAATTGATGTACTTTGTGCGCTCAGTGGCTTCACAACTAACAAGTCATACGAATCCTGGTGGGATCTCTCCTGTTGTTCTCAAGAACTGTGCATTTGTGTTTATAGCCAGCCTAGGTAAACTCTTTTGCCTTTGTCTGTCAACTTGTACCTTTCTTGCTCTAAGTGTGCTCTCATTTAACCTGTCCTGAAGAAGGGTGACCGTTCCCAGTCCTCTAACCATCGCCAACGTCTCTTACATCTTATATTTCTAAAGTTGTTGAGTCTGTTAAAAAAAAAAAAAATTAAAGCACCTTTCCTATCACAACTTTCTTTCCGATCGTCATCTCTAGCTTTCTTTCTGGTCGTTCTACAGCTTCTGATGTAGATAATCATTCTTCCTCTATACCTAGAAAATATCAATAGTGGTGTTCCTCAGGGTTTTGTACTACTCCCACATATCTTCCTTCTCTAAAACCCTTTTAAGCAGTACATCAAACCCTTTCCATTCATATCTTAAAGACTCCACCTACATTTGCTTCCTATAGCGTCCATCACAGCTAGTACTTCAACAAACACGAGATGAGATTATGGCACACCTAATGTCTGACCTGGCTCATACCTCTGATTTGTTTAAAAATAACCTTTTTTGTGTGTGTGCATTGAAAAGTCAGTTTCGGTACATTCAGTCCGTCTAAATTTTCCACAGACCTTTACTATTTAATAACCAACTTAATCTAGCATCATCCAAGAACAATTCTTAGGGTTTCATTCCCTCGGAATTTACCATGGAAAGATCACATTATTTAACTTCCAAAATCTGCTTTGAAGAGATAAAATTTGCTAAGCCGACTCCGTGCCTTCTTTACCCTTACACAGCTGTTAACTCTAAACAAGAGTTTTATTCGTTCTTGTGTAGGTGTTAGTATTTTCTGCCTGACTCTGTAATGCTAGAGTTACCGTTGCTCTCTCTCCATGGATGCAACAGGTCATCGCCTGAACTCTCTTCCTCTGTCTGTTCCTACTGTCTATGAGCTCCAGTCTTTTAAACACAGTGTGTTCAGGCACACTGAACTGAGTGAGTTTTTCTATTTGAAGGTTGGGTTGAAACAGGGATGTGTCAAGTCTCCATGGTTGTTCAATCTGTATATGGATGGGGTTATAATTGAGATGCAAGGTAGGGCTGTGCATGTTGGAGTGGCCCTAATGAGAGGGGGCAGTGTTTGGAAACTCCTTTTACTGTTGTTTGCAGATGATACTGTGTTAAGTGAAGACGAGGGGGAGCTGCAAAGCTTGGTGGATAAAGGTGATTGTAGGGAAGAGTAAAGTTATGGTCTTCGAGAGAGGTGAAGCCAGTGAATGTACAGGGAGATTGGATGACGAGGAAATAGAAAATATGAGTACGTTTAAGTACCTGGGATGGAAGTTTGGAGGGTGAAGTGCTTGAAAGGGTACAACAAGGAAGAAAGGTTGCTGATTCCTTGAAGGCAGTAATAAGAAACAGGGAAGTGAGCATGGAAGTGAAAAAGTTATTGCATGACAGTATTGTGATACCAGCTCTGACGTATGAAAGTGAAGCTTGGACGATGTTGGAGGGACACAGGTCAAGAGCGAGAGCAGTGGAAATGAGTTATTTGAGAGGAACATGTGGAGTCACATGGAGAGACAGACTGACAAATGAGGAGGTGAAGGAGCGTTATGGTGTGGATGTGGATGTGATAGGAAGCAGTAGGAGAAACATATTGAGGTTGTTTGGCCATGTGGAGAGGATGGAGAGTGAGAGACTGACGAGGAGAGTGTATGTGAGTGAGGTGGAGGGGGAGAGAGGGACGGGAAGGACAAGGATGAGATGGAGGGATGGAGTGGAGAGATATATGAGAGAGGGGATATGTGAATTGGGAGCGGGGCAGTGAAATGGCAGGGGACAGGGTGACATGGAGGCGATTTGTTTGTGGCCACCCCGTATAAGGGATTAAGGCGTCTGGCAATAGATAGACAGATAGTGTTCAGACATCTCGAAATGAACGGGTCTTAAATTTGGCTCTTTTTTATTGTTGTTTTCTTGGAGAGAACAATTTACGGGCTGCTGGCCTTTGGTTCCTTCTTTTTGCATATTTATATGAAACAAATATCTTTCATATATGGGAAAGGGGTGGGGGGGATCCCAACATACAGCTCTTCTCAACAGAGTAAAGTCAAAGGCTTTTCGACTCGTTAATTCTCCTCCGCTTACTGATTTTTTCAAACGTATGTCTCTTTGTTGCAGTGCAGCATCTTTATGTCTTTTCTATCACTACTTCCGTGATCACTGCTCACTTGAACATTGGTGCATCTCCCCTCCATTACGGCAGGTGCATTACACCTGCCTAACTTCAAACTCACTATTTTCTACCCAACTCTCTATTGCAAGGGTTAACTGATATTCCCAGTCTTTCAGGTATGTATTAGGTGAAGTACAGAACTGTCTTCCTCTATCTGTATTTTAAGCTGCTTGTGATCTCCTGTCTTTGGATCTCAGTCCAGGCATGTTGACATGAAAAGATCTTGAAATTAGCTCTGTCATTTTTTATCTTGGAGGGAACAATCTTGCTGCCCTTTGCTCTTTGGCTCCTGTCCTGCCTAAAAATGGCGCAGCAGAGTTTAGTCATATATTAGTGACATTCACTCACAGGTGAAGGCTAGATTTATTACATCAGTTAGCTGGTTGTATGAAGAGGTTCTTTGAATTTAATGACTATTGGTTGTGCGTGTATATTCGTTGCTGTAGGTTCCATTGTAACTCAGTATGGGGGCTTTGCCACTTTTTATGGAGATGATGATATGGTTAAAATGACTGATATGTGCCCAAGAGGACAGTAAACCTCTGGGCTGTATAGAAGTATGATGGTGAGCTTCGCTATGTGCAATGATGTCACTGAAGGTATGTGAGGAAATTGTCCTGAGTAAACGGCTTTGCCCAAGTGAATAAAGGTTATAAGGCTCCGTCCTATGATGTTGCTATGGTGGCCGCACAGTGTAATGTGAAATGCATTCCAGCCTCCAAGTATAGGTCACTGTATAAAGTAAATTGTGGCAGGAAGGGAAGGACAGTTGAGGCCATCTGAGGAGATGTACTGTACTTTAAGTCATCACTACGTTTTCACGTCCAGTATTCATTTGTACTTTTAGCCGCAAGATGCATGTTATATGAATGTCACTAACTTCTTAATGAAAGTCTATATTCGACAATGATTGCGGATCCTTGAATTTTTCGCCAATGGCGTTCAGTTTATGTACAGTATATTGATAAATATATCTGTCTGTCAGAGTCCTTAAAACAGTGGCTATTAAGTAGGGCTATACCAACAGAAAATATCTGATAATGTCTGAAAGTGGTCTTACTGGTGGTTCAGTTTGATGTTTTGTGGAGGATCGTTTCTACGGACATCTTTGCTTTCTTCTTGATTTTTTTTAAAATTCATCTTTAAGAATTAAGCAGTTTATTTAATGTTGATTCGTCAGGATTCTGAATTAGGAAAAGGAAAATTATCACCTGGTTGGCCATTGAACCTTCATTAGAAAAGTGGAAATAAAGTGTGTGTGTGTGTGTGTGTGTGTGTGTGTGTGTGTGTGTGTGTGTGTGTGTGTAGAAGGAATGTTAGGAAAGATGAATGACAACCAGAGTAGAAAGGTAGAGGGTGGTCCCATCTTCAGTTATTTTCGTATATCTTAAGCCCCAACCGCCGGGGATTTTCCAACGTCGCCCACTCCTCCCTACGGGGGATTATGTGATTTTGGAAAAAAAAAAAACTTTTACTTCAAACCCTAATATCTACCAAACTATAATAGCTAGAGAAAAAAATTAAAGATACATAAGACTCCCCAACTCTTCATCTTTCAAAGGAAAGTATTCCCACGTCTCCAGGTGGTCGCGTCTATGAGTAACGATAAGTTAAAGATGACTAATCTGGGTGCGCGCTACTACCAGTGACCTTGGACTCCCTGGCTAACTTTGGCGGCACTGACTGGAGTGGTGATTGTAGCATTGTCCGGCCTCTCAGAATTTTCCTAAATCACTGTTATAAGGATGAGTCATCACCCTGTTCATGTGGCTCCTCATAGGGTTTTACGTCCGTTTCGTAGTGCCCCCATGCCCCGTATGTGTGTGGGAAAAGAATAACTCTTTGACTTCCGTACTCGCTTTTTGCGTCTGTAATAATAATGTCCTTCTACTAGGCACATATATTTGCACTTGACATCACGATTCCGGGTAAATGCACTTTGAGAAGTAAATGCTGTGGCTGTTTCGTGCAGTATGGTTGAGTGTGAGGTAATTACTGTACTTGTTCAGAAATTGTGACTAATTTGTACTAATCAGGGGCATCGTGAAAATATTACTAATGTTATACGCAACTTACATTTTTTGTACTTCACATCACAAATACGCATATGTTCACATATTCACCATTATTTTCTGAGTAACGATGGAAAAAATTTAGTTACGGTAGTCTGGCAGCCAGAGGCTGAACCTTGCAAAATTACCCCCAAACCAGGTTATCGATGATTCTAGTAGTGCAAAGGATGTAGAATTCGAAGCTGAGCGGTGCCAAGCTGGCATCCTTGAACATCTTGAGATATTCAAGATGGCGTCCAAGATAGCCACTGCATGTAACTAAAAGTTGTTACAATTTCTTTACTTTTTGGTCGTCTTTTGTTCATCATTGGCTCTAATTATATGTTTGGAAGTGGTTGAATCTGACTGTGTGGTCACTTTTTACCTACATACGATTCATATTCAAATATTTAAGATGGCAGCCAACAATGCTACCACAAACGTAAGGGAAAGTTTTATTCTTTGGCATATTATTAACATCAGTAAGTGCTTATAATACAGAGAATGTATACATCATGTTTTAAATACCACAGTATGCACAGTAAGAGCTTAGTCTGTAATTTTTTAAATTATTTTATTATTCATATATATTCATAAATGTAAACATATCTAACACAAACACATATTTCTTTAATAATTAACTTTGTCATTTTTCAAAAAGATGTTAAAACAGTTTATTATACATTTTTCTTCTTTGCATTGTTTCAGGTCCATGAGTAACTACTTTGCATGAACAGTATGGATGACTGCTACTTCAAGTTACTTTGTAAGTGCAACAAACCACCAAGGTCGAAATTGTCGACTGGCGGCATCTCTGGAATAAGGTCATAGAGACAATATTCATGCATTATGGCCATGGTCAAGGTGGTCTTACAGGGGCTGACATTGTATTACAAAGCAACAAAAAATGGGCATTAAGCTTGCATGCCCGTAGCTCATTAATAAGGGACATTGCAGAAATGAGAGAAGAAACAGAGCAAGTCAGTACCCATCACAAGGAAGAAACCAGGTCAAGGATTATAGCTGACAGTCAAGATTGAAAGAAACTGAGAGAAGCCACAGCATTGTATTGGCCCATTGGATCCAGTTGGTCACCCACCATCTCTCATCAACATTGTATCTGGAAAAGTAGGTAACACATCTGTTAATGTGCAGAATGCAGTGCTAATTGGCAGAAATGTTCTTCAGACCTTTGAGGAGAAATTGCCCCAGGGAATCCACAGCCCTATCAACAGCTCGGTGGTTACCATGGCCAATAAACAGACAAAAACTGGTGTTGGATCCAAAGCCACTTTTGATGTAGAAGTGATCTTCAGTCGCAGCCTTGGTGTCATGGGTACCACAGACTTTGATATTTCAACTCTTTTCCATTACGAGCTAGCACCCATACCAACATCTTTGTTTCAGGATGATGGAAGCATGAGGTTAGCTACAGCCAAATCAAAGATGACGAATTATCTAGCTGTGGAAAACACCTCACGAAAGTTGGGGCATCCAAATGTGATAGTGTTAGATGGATGTGCTGTGCTGTGGTGTATACACTAGCCAACAGGTGGGACTGTGTGTGAGTTGGTAATGGTGACAGCAGCATACCTTGAGAATATGTTGTCTAACAGCACTGTGTACCTTGTCTTTGACAGATACTTCGAATATAGCACCAAGAGCTGTACAAGAGGACGTTGAGCATCAGCAGTAAGTGGATCAGCAGTAAGTGCAAAGTTGTCTGCATCATTTCACTCTGCAGACAACTTTGCCAGCACAGTCAGTCGCTCTCAGATTCATAGAAAACAAAGTGGAACTAATTGATGTCATTTGTCAAAATCTTATCAAGCACTTCCAAAAGAAGCCTGTCAACAACAGCCTGCTAATCACAGCAGCAGATGCAGTGCCACATGAGATTCGACAAGGTGTACACATCCAAAGGCAGGACATGGTTGTAACGTATGAGGAGGCGGATGTTATCATAGTCCAGCAAGCAATTTCTGTGATGCAGTATGGCAGTAACAGTGTGCATGTCATATCTGATGACACTGATGCTTTCGTTTTATTACCTCACTTCTACAATTCACTGAATCTCACAGGAGAACTGCCCATGCTTCCTACATGCTCAAAGAGAAGTGTCATCAACATTATTGCCACAGTCCACAAACACAAGCTTTTCGTACAGCAAATTCTGCCACTGCATGCCTTAACAGGCTGTGATGCTGTTAGTGTATTACAGTATATGGCACTGGAAAAGTAAAGACCTTAAAATGTCTTCAGAGAGGCCGTGAAATCCTCACTGGGAGTAAAAGAAACCAACATCAAC
Organism: Coenobita brevimanus; assembly: GCF_032717465.1. Lineage (NCBI taxonomy): Eukaryota > Metazoa > Arthropoda > Malacostraca > Decapoda > Coenobitidae > Coenobita > Coenobita brevimanus. The sequence goes on from NC_137019.1 coordinate 33,000,553, forward strand.
AACCTCATCAGAGGAGCAACAAAATTCATAGCTGCATGCTATGGCAGCAACTGTCAAAGGGAAATGTCTGAAGTCCGCTTTAGTGTTTGGAAAACCAAGACAGACCACAGTAAAAGTGCTACATTTAAGTTGGCCTGTCTGCCGCCTACCATGGAAGCATTCGCTTCTTCATGTAAAAAGAGCACACTTTCAGTGTTGTACCTGGAGAGCAGTGATGGAGCGCAGCCCCCAGACCTTGCAGCTTCTGATTATGGCAGGAAACGTTACAATACAAACAAGGTACAGTCACTACTCGTTATACGTTGATCTGGCATACGATAATTCGGTACAACAATAACATAAAAGTTCCACCCCAAATCTGATTTACTATGAATTTCCCCTATAACGATATTGTCATCGGCAAATTTCGTACGAAGCGCCAGGCACACACAAGGTGACCGTCGCTTGTCTTAGGCAAGATGGCGGCCCCGGTGTGCAGAACATTGTATTGGTTCAGTTGTGGTCCCACCATCCCATCAAAGTCCTGTCTTTGCCGCTCGTTCACGTGTGCCCCCCTGCTATCGTCACCTTTCAGCCAAGCATTGTGCTACAATAGGCCTATACATCGTGTAGTACCAGGCCAATGTTACGCAAGAGTGATTGTTGTATTGTTGCAACGGTTTACTGTACGTGTAACGCTGCCTGTATTGGTGTGATAGTGTTTGTTTTGGTCTTGGAGACGACTTGGACCAACACAGGAAGTAATTAAGGTGGGCTGTCATTTTTGTTTCGATCTTGGGTAGGTGACTTTGGGAAGTTGAGTTGATGTAACCCGCCTTTTATAGTGTATTTACATCTCCCAATTAACGATAAACTCGTTATATATTAAGTATGACCTGACGTTACCCCATTATATAACGAGTAGTGACTATACTGGACCCAGTGCAGTTGCCCCCAGATGCAACTGCTGCTTCACCTGAAGTGATGAAAGTTCTTTGTTGTTCATGCAGATCAAAAGCATGTTCATTCAAAAACTGCATATGCCAGCGATCAACCCTACCATGTACTACATTCTGTAACTGTGAAAGGGACGCAATTATTACTTGTGAAAATCCTTATACTGTCAATGCACAATCAGTTAGTGACAAAGAAGAATATGAAGAGGACATTGACATAAATGAATAGTCAGTGTATAGGACTGTTTAATGAAACATGGTATAGTTCATAACCAACTTGAAATTGCATCATAATAAGCATGAGTGTACTTGCTATATAGATATGCACAATACATTTAACTACTTATATCTTTCAGCATTATGTATTAAGACAGAGTGCACAACACTTTTCTATGAACCTGAACGTATAATCTTTGTATCATAAGCACCTGCTAATGTTAATAATATGTCAAAGAATAAAGATTCTCTTTACATTTTTGGAAGCACTTTTGGTTGCCATCTTAAATATTTTAAAATGAATTGTATATAGATAAAAAATGACCACACAATCAGATTCAACCATCTTCCAAACATATATTTAGAGCCAATGGTGAACAAAAACGACCACAAAGTAAGGAAATTGTAACAAAATGTGGCGGCCATCTTGGACGCCATCTTGAATATCTCAAAATGCTCAAGTATGCCAGCTTGGCATCACTGAGATTCGAATTCAATCCCCTTTGCTTTTCTAGAATCAACAGTAACCTGGTTTGGGGGTATTTTTGCAAGGTTCTCAAGAAAATTGCATTTGGCTGCCGGACTACAGCCAACCAGGTAATTTTCTCTCTCCTGTGCATTTGTGGTTTCTTTCAGTGTACCAGATAGGGTTACTGAAGGTATTTCCAATCATTATTTCACAAGTAACCATAAACAGTAACACTTATTACAATATATATTTGTAAAACTTATTATAAAACACTTATTTCCTAATACTTCCTAGATATAACTTATAATATTTTATATTTCATTTATGTATAAGTGTTAAAATATATTACATTTCACTTAAGTATTTCACTTATGTGTAAGTGTTAATTATTTACAATTTCCCACACACCTGCTCTGTCACTGAACCCTTCTTCTGGCGGTAAGGGCAGAACTTTCGCGAGGGTCCATGATGCAATTGGAACGGTGCATGGAGGGACAGAATCGGACAAGGAATATAAAGAAGATATCACTCTACACTCTACTAGTGCTGTGTACAGACTGAGCCATGTGTCATGGGGTACCTTGGGTACCCACCTACCCTATGGTTGTCATAGAAAATGGTTGCGGGTTCAAAGGGTGGCAGGAAGATGCTTGCGGCTATAGAAGTCAACTGGCGCACCTTAAATCATGATGGTATAACTCATCAATCGGCACGTAAGGGTTAAGGTCCGTTTTTCTTTCAATTCCTGTAGTTGTCAGGCATTCTTTATAGTTCTTTTTAGTGTGGCATGTGCCCTGATTGTAATGGCGAATCCTGCATCGTCTTTGATAGTGAGTGCTGTGGTGGGTATTGTGAATCTGAGCGACGTGGTTGTATTGCCTTGGTGCTGTGTGATGCATCTGCTGACAGTGTTGTTTGTCATCATCGTGTTGCATTTTGGTAGGCATATTCTTCTTAGGTAACCATATCACTGCTGTAGTCTTCCTCTGGGAACATAATTTTTGAATGTCAATCTAGAACAGTAAAGAGGACGTCATAACTTGTTCATGGTTAATCTTCAGCTGGTTGCTACTCCTAGAGAGTGTGTTTCATGCATAACATGGGAGTAGACTGTAGCACCAGTCGAGCAGGGCAGTACTACCAAGGTGGATGGATGGAAAGCTGATGACAGGAAGAACTGGAGCTCCCCTTTCATCAGCCTTCGGGACTTGTTCCCGACCATCCCCCTTTGCTGAACTTTTTCAGTGTCTCAGTAACACAGAGAGTAGGCCAGGATGCTCTCCTATACAAGTTTCTCTAACTATCAACACCAAACTACATGCACAGTACACACTACACTTCTTTTTCCAAAATTCAATAATCATAGAATCACAACAAACAGCCTCGGAGTCCCCGGGGGGGTGGACCATAAATGCCCCCACCTTCCGCCTCTCTCCCAGTGACGACTCGAGCTGCCTGGAACCATTGTCTGACTCACTTCTTCTTCATTTCTGCAATTTTCGCAGCCTTTCCTTCAACTTTCCTTCTGTTGAGCACCACCTCTCCTCCTCTAAACCTCACCTTCTTTTCCAAACTGAGACTCAGATGTCTGAGGCAACTGACAGCAAACCCTTTTCTTTATCCTCCTACTTTCTCTATACTCATTTCAAAGCCAAAGATGGCTGTTGTGTATATATACGCAACGACTTATCTTGCTCTCGTGTTCCTGAACTCGATTCTTCTGAATTCTCTACACTCTGACTTCAGCTTTTCTGTCTTTCTCTGACTAAATATATTATATCTGCGCTGTTTAATTATCCCCTAATTCTACTGACTATCAAAAATTCTTCGACCATCTTGCTTTTACAATAGAGCACATTCTATCCACTTCTCCTTTCCCTGAAATCTCCATTCTAGGAGATTTCAATGTTCACCACCACCTTTGGCTCTCCTCTCCTTTCACTGATCCACCTGGTGAAGAAGCCTACACCTTTTCTATCCTTGATGATCTACAGCAGCTTGTACAGCACCCTACCCATATCCCTGACTGCTTTGCAGAGAGCTCTAACATACTTGACCTTTTCCTTACAACTTATCCTTCTGCTTACTCTGTTAATCTTTTCTCTCCATTAGGCTCCACCGATCACAACCTTATCACCTTAACCTGTCCTATCGCTCGGGTACGGCTTGTGGACCCTCCAAAGAAACGTCGTCTGTGGCACTTTGGAGCAGCGGACTGGAAGGCCCTCAGGTAGTACTTCTTTGATTTTCCCTGGAATGATTATTGCTTCCTTGACCGGGAGCCATAGTGGTGTGCCTTGCACATTGCGGAGGTTATTCTCTCTGGCAGGGAAGCATACATTCCTTTCTCCTATCCTTTGACTAATGCAAGAAAGTCTTGGTTTAATCATGCTTTGTCTAATGCTGTCCGCAACAAGGAGAGGGCCTATTAAACGTACCGGATCCAACCCACCCCTGAATCACATCTTTTATACGTTTCTGCCTGGAATTGTGCTAAGTCCATTCTTCGCTCTGCTAAAAATAATTTCATTCGTATTAAATGCTCTCAACTCTCCAACTCTAATTCTTCCCGCTCCTTCTGGCACCTTGCCAGAAACCTTTCTTACAACTTTACCTCATCATCCTTCCCTCCACTTTTCTACTCTGATGCCTCTGTAGCTATTTCTTCTACTGATAAAACAAATCTCTTTGCTCAGACTTTCTCCTCCAATTCCACCTTAGACGATTCTGGTGCTGTTCCTCCATCACTTCCCACCTCGGGACTTCCTCATGGCTGACATTAAAATTTCTTCAGCTGATGTATTTTCTGTCATCACAGGCCTCAATACTAACATGGCATATGGGCCTGATGGAGTCCCTACTGTTGTTCTCAAGGACTGTGCTTCTGTGCTTACACCCTGCCTAGGCAAACTCTTTTGCCTTTGTCTATCAACTTGTACCTTTCCTTTTTGCTGGAAGTTTGCCCTCATTCAGCCAGTCCCAAAGAAAGGTGACCATTCCCAACCCTCTAACTATCGTCCAATTGCTTTAACATCCTGTATCTCAAAAGTTTTTGAGTCAATTCTTAATAGAAAAATTTTAAAGTATCTTTCCTATCACAACCTTCTTTCTGATCATCAGTATGGGTTCCGTCAGGGACGCTCTGCTGGCGATCTTCTCACCTGCCTTTCAGACTCCTGGTCATCCTCCTTTTGGGATTTTGACGAAAGCTTTGCCATTGCCCTCGACATCTCAAAGGCTTTCAGTCGAATCTGGCATAAATCTTTAATTTCCAAACTGCCCTCTTACGGTTTCTATCCTTCTATCTGTGCCTTCATCTTTAGCTTCCTTTCTGGTTGTGGCTGTTGTAGACGGCCATCATTTTTCTCCTAGATCCATAATATTGGTGTTCCTCAGGGCTCTGGCCTATCACCAACTCTCTTCCTTTTATTTATCAATGACCTCCTAAGTTGTGCATCTAACCTTATCGACTCATACGCTGATGACTCCACCCTTCATCTTTCCATTCGGTTCCCGCAACGACAATCTCAGCAAATTACTTGAACAAACAAGGGATGAGGCTATGGCACACCTAATGTCTAACCTGGCTCTTATCTCTGACTGGGGTAAAATAATTTTGTTGTTTTTAATGCATCAAAGACTCAGTTCTTATACCTATCAACCCACCAAATCTTCTACAGGTGTACCCACTAATGTTTAATAACATTCAGGTTAATCCTGCATCATCCTTGAACATGCTTAGGGTTTCATTTACTCGAGAGTTGTCTTGGAAAGATCATATTACATCTCTTGTAATATCTGCTTCTAAGAGATTAGATGTGCTAAGCCGACTCCATTCCTTCTTTACCCCTGCATAATTGTTGACTCTATACACGGGTTTTGTCTGCCCCTGCGTGGAGTACAATTCTTATGTGTGGGGAGGTTCCTCACATACAGCTCTTCTCAGTTGGGTGGAATCAAAGGTTTTTCGTCTCATTATCTCTCCTCCTCTTACTGATTCCCTTCAACCTCTGTCTCTTCGCCACACTGTTGCATCTTTATCTCTTTTCTATCGCTACTTCAATGATCACTGCTCCTCTGAACTTTCTGCATGCATTCCTCCACCTCTACGATGGGCGCTTAGCACTCGTCTAGCAGCAAACTCTCATCCCTTTTCTGTCCAACTCTTTAATGCAAGGGTTAACCGTTACTCCCAGTCCTTCATTTATGCAACAGGTCAACTCTGGAACTGTCTCCCCTCTGTCTGTATTTCCTGCTTCCTATGATCTCCAGTCTTTCAAACAAAGTGTGTCCAGGCATCTCAGAAATGATTGGATCTTGAATTTGGCTCTCTCTTGTATTTTGTTTTTCTCTTAGAAGGAAGAGTTATTGCAGGCTCGTGGCCTTTGGTTCCTTCTTCGTCACATAAAAAATAGTAGTAGTACAGTGGTCCATTTGTCCCATGCCGCATAGCTGGGGCAGAAACTTTTATCTTTCCCACTTCTCAAGGTACATCACCTGACTTAAACGCCACCAACTGGCAGTCACCTGATAGCATGAATCAGTAACTCTGATTAAGATTATAATCTAATGCAACATTACTGAAACAAGGTTTATTGCTTCCCACCGATATACCATTACTCCCATATTACTGCTAGTCATATAATGGGTTTAAAAAATGTTCATATTTACATATATATGTTGAAGTATAATAATGTCATGCTTCATCAGAAACTAAAATAAAGTACAATAAAACATCACTGACATGATCACCACTCCATCCTGAATGGAAACAATATATACAGAGTTATGGATATTTATTTACCTCAGCCTCAAGGGTAACAGATACTTACCAAGAACTATAGACAGGTTAACAAGAGCCTCGCGGCCATATCTGACCACTCAGCACTTGTCCAAATGAGAGCTGTTTCTGGACTGCACTTAGCTCTGGAGAAAGTGCTAGGGACGCTTGCTTTGGAGAAAATTCTAGAGCCACCAGCACAGCTACCACCACAGCAACAGCTGTCACCACCACCATCAAAGCTATCACCACAGTCACCATCACAGCTACCACCACTGCCACAGTTGTCACCACCACCACCATCAAAGCTACCACCACAGTCACCATCCAAGCTACCTCCACAAGAGCTGTCACCACCACCACCACCACAGTCATCATCACAGCTACCACCACCACCACCATCACAGCTACCACCACCATCACCAACACCACAACTACCAACACTGCCTTCATCACAGTTACCACCACTACAGTCATCATTGCTACAACCAACACCACTGTCATCATTGCTACATCCACCACCACCACCATTACCACAGCTACCAACACCACCACCACCATCATCATGAAATCTACCACCAACACCACCACCACAGTCATCATCACAGCTACCACCACCACCACCATCACAGCTACCACCACCATAACCACCACCACAACTACCAACACTACCATCATCACAGTTACCACCACCACCATCATTGCTACAACCACCACCACCACCACTACCACAGCTACCAACACCACCACCACCATCATCATGAAATCTACCACCACCACCATCACAGCTACCACCACCATAACCACCACCACAACTACCAACACTACCATCATCACAGTTACCACCACCACCATCATTGCTACAACCACCAACACCACCACTACCACAGCTACCAACATCACCACCACCATCATCATGAAATCTACCACCACCACCACCACACTACAGGTACCATAGACATAGGAGTGCGATGAGCAACACTCTCTCTCTTTCTCTCTCTCCAATAATGCATGAATCTCCATGGCAATGTCATGTAGTGTTTTTCTGCGAACGAGATATGTATCACCAATGAGTACAGTTATTAGAGACAAAAACACTAGTTTAGTAAATCTCAAGTGACATGAAATTAAAACTGTCCCATCTGGGACCTAGTTTCAGAGATCCAGCCAAGTTTCATCAAGAGCCTCTTTCCGCTTCTGGCTGTGCTACAGAAACACATCCACACACACACAAGCCCAGGATAACAGTATAGTATATTAGGTACTTCGTCAAGGGGTAAAACCAAGAGAATAACAGCCAGATGGCGAACGTGTGGGTGTGAATGTAATGAATGACTGAAGAGTTGGGTGAGGGTAACAGGGGTGGGTGGATTAATGAGATACTCTGTGATGCAGGGAAAAAAAAAACAAAGAAAATAACAGCTGGATGACGAACGTGTGTGTATAAAAGTGATGATTGGGTGGAAAGGTGGGTGTTGGGAACGGGTGGAGTGGGGGGGCTTTAACGTGATCATTATGTCAATATTTTTCTTCAGTTCATGGTGAACAGTTGTACAGTAAGGTATAGACAAGTTACACAAACTTGCAGTGATATCCTACCGTATGATAACACATTTTCCCACATTTTTTAAATACACCTTTTGTAATTCTGTCCTGCCTGCAGAGTTTCCGTCTTCGTTCAGAAAAGTAATATAAACTTGCAGTGCTGTCCTACTGTGTGATAATACATTTCTCCCATGGATTTTATTTGTTTATATTCCTTATTTTATTTCATATTGCATCCTGCAGAAATAGCTCCGTGGCCACTCTTACCCTCAACACCTAACTCCCCCCCAACTTCTACTCCCTGCTGCCCATCAACCCCAGTCATCCGTCTGTACCGACCTCCCCTTCAATCACAAGAGTTTTAATTATTGCACTGATATTCCTGAGATGTTAATAGCGGAAGCCACAACATTAACTGCTTCATTTTTGCAGATAAACAAAATCGTCTTGCATTAACCTAAGTATAAGATCAGAATTTTATATTTACAGTGAAAGGATTAGTCAACAGCTGATATTTTTTCTCTTTTCCTAAATTGTCTTAGGGTGTTGCTCAGCTTCCTGGCAATCGACATTACCTTTTAGATAACTCATCATGATTCAAGGATCTTCTAAACTCTTATGGGAAACTAGCACAAGGGAGCACCAGTTGAACAGGGCGGTACCCCTGAGGTGGATGGCAAGCTTTTGACAGGGAGAGCTGGAGCTCCCATTTCATCACCCCTGTCATCTCCCTTTGCTGAACATTTTCAATGCTTTCATTTACCCAGAGATAGGCCAGCATACTCTCTTAACCTACTGCGTGCTGGCTATTTTTAGCCTTATTGGTCACCTCAGTCCACCAGTTGAACAGGGCGGTACCCCTGAGGTGGATGGCAAGCTTTTGACAGGGAGAGCTGGAGCTCCCATTTCATCACCCCTGTCATCTCCCTTTGCTGAACATTTTCAATGCTTTCATTTACCCAGAGAGTAGGCCAGCATACTCTCTTAACCCACTGCGTGCTGGCTATTTTTAGCCTTATTGGTCACCTCAGTCCCGGCCATTTTTCGACTTTTTTTTTTTTTAATGATAGAGTTTGATGTGGAAACAACGAATTTGGCCATTAAAATGCCCACTGAGGCTCGGAAATGAGTTTTATTGAGTCCTGCATACTCATGTACAGGTATAGCCGCTCTCTCACGCTCAGCACGTACGTGAGAGAAAGCCGTTTTCTATGTAAGATATACTCATGTATTTATGCTGGGAAGGTATAGCAATGTTCACTACACTTTTCTGATTACTTATTACCTCAGCATCTATCACAATTTGCGTCTCTTTCTCATCGTGAATGCATTATCTTACATTTACTTGAAGATATGTACAACCTGATTTTATTATGTACAGTCCTGGCACTTACAAGAAGGTATTACAACTTGACTTCAATATGTACAAAATGCCTTCATTATGCACAGCACTAGGTGAGGTACACGGGCAGAGTGAGGCAGAGCGAGTGTGAGGGGGGGAGTGAGTGAGTGTATGGCCTTGACAGTCTGAAGGGTGGTAGAGGAACAGTTACCTTACATGCCTGCCAATTTTTACTCACGAATCTTGAAAAAAGCGGTCACAGTGAATCTTTTTATTTTAGACCATTTTAAAACAACACTGGCACTGGCAGTGGAATTATGTCAGATCGTTTTAAAACGGCACTGGCACGTGGCGGGTCAATACCTCTACCTTCAAGTGTCTGCACCACACCACATAAACATAAGATATCACACCTATATTGGTAAACCCCTAAACCACGGGGATGTTTTGGCTCGACTCGCGTGTCCCGCTAGGATATTCGCGCTCTGAGACTTTGTAAAAATATTTGCCAAAAATCAGTTATTAGTCCTAGAATATTATAATTAAGTATGCCTATGGAACATATCTTTAGCTTTTTCTGGGATGTGTGTTGAGCCTTCGTCCAGTACCGTAGGACTTGCGGAGACTTCTGAAGTTGGGTAACGAAGTCTCCACTTTACACTTCCCTGCACCCCATAATATGAATACCACAGCCTGATATTATCACTAGAAACACCATTCTATGATTTACAAATAGTTTGGAATCCATACTAAAAAAAAAAAACACTGTGAAAGCAATGAAAATTATGAGAGCGTATGACCTTCCCACTTGGGCTTGTTCGCCGGTGGTATTCTATAATTTAATATTCATATAAACACTCACACTTTATATTTCTATTACTATTTAACACTTATATATATCTGCAGTCATTATCCATAAGTTCCCTTCAGTAATAGTAGTTTATTACCACTGTAGGCATTCAATTTCTCTTTCAGTAAAATATGTAGGATTCACTTTCTCATCCTGTATACTAGCGTTGAGAATGAATCTGTCACTTTCACTTCACTTTCATAACTCATAGTATTCATACATGCTAGAGCGAAACTTTCACTTTCATTACTCCTAGTATATATACTCGTATTCTTATATTACTACTCATTTACATTTCTATTTACATTCTCTATTTCATTTACATTATTTACATTTTGTATTTTATTTACACTATGTTATGCACTGTCACTTGCAGCAACTTATAAAACTATTTTCCACTGTTCACTTATATTTACATTCATTGCTTTCACTTGCTGTTTACACATTATTTACACATTATTTAGAGTTCCACTTGCACTATTTTAGTCACCAGAAAGACCGTAGTCACTGTCCATCATTTTCATTGATAAATTGGGCAGTTCACGTTCCACAGCAGTCACTTAGCCCTTTACCCCTTTCCACATGAGGTTTAGTAGGGATAGAGGTCACAGGGCCCTTTGTATGGGGCTGGCGGAATTGGACAGGCGCAAATCCGACGTGGTTTCACCTTGAAATACGACAGTAAACTGAATGCTGTGGTGGCCTAGGGGAGTGTAACGCTGCCAATGTCAGCGTGGTGACAGCTGCTAATATATACGCTATGAAATGGTTGGCAGGAAATCCTAGACAATACATAATAAATTAGGTAGTTCCAGGTGAATGTAAATATCACTTAGGCTTCTCCTTCCTTTCTTATATATATTTTTATTACGAGAATAGAGAGTATACAGCATATTTTAAGGGGAAATAAATAGGGAAAATCAGCAAACGAGTGCAACATGAGGGTGTTGTCAGGTGATAATTAGCCAATCTCTAGGTGTAAGGCACTATCACTTACCTTATTTCTTTTTTGTATATATTATTTGGTATAAGAATAGGGCACATGGGCTTATTTCAATGGATGAAATGAGTGGAAAATTCCGGGGAAGATTTATTTAGCACAGTGTGGCTGGGCAGGTATAGAGGAGGAGAGAGAGTAATGGAGAGGGATGTAGGGAGGGGAGTCAAGAATGGGGAGAAATGGCTAAAAAATCAACAATGGATGGGAGTACGGATGAGATTAGGAGTGCTGACTAGTGTTGGACATTGGCAGTACTGATAAATGATGGGCAAGCCACTACTTGAAAGCTCCAGGAGAATTCAAAATAACACAGAATCACAAAAAGTGACGCCGCACGGTATAATCCTCCTTTGCTCCCAAACGTCATGAAAGTGACGTCTCTTGCGGTTAAGGGGTTAAAGTTATTTTGGTGATCGAAGAGCAGGGAGGAGGGATATAGATGAATACAGGGAGTTGATCTTGTTTTTTGTTATCTTCAAAGAAAGTCTAAGTTGAGCAGTGTATGTATTACATAGGGACTGAATTTACTAAGCTCTAGGGTCGGACCCCCTCTACCTTATTTGATCTCTCCCACTACCTGCCGGTTCTATGGCCAGCCCTTTCTGGAGCTTCCTGATTCCTACATTCTCGTTTGGCAGGGGTCATGCTCATATGGGCTATACTGTTGTGAAGCTTCTAGAACACTGTATGTCTGTGTGTATGTACAGCTTCCGGTGCATGTCCAGCATTCCTTCACTTAAGAGTTGCAAGGTTGCTGACACACTTTATCTTACTCCCCTGGCTTGCTGCTTCTATCTGTCTGTCTATCTATCTATCTATCTATGAGTTGTATTCTTAAAATATGGAGTCCTGACATCGCTCAGGTAACGCCAACTGGCGGTCCTCCAATGGCAATCATCATTGACATATTCCCATCTATTAATACATAACACTGATTATAATATTGCATAGATATAATATTCATGTGTATTATTGGAGTGATCCTGTAATATTACATTTTAAACTAGTTGTATACATAACTGAACAAATGGAATAAGGTTAAAATGGTTATTGTATGACATTTTTTAAGATGTGTATAATATACCAGTAAAATGCTTATATGCAAAAATATAGTTCAAAGTTAAGATTATGGTAAGAGCTATTAATATTTTACATAGAGATAATGATACTGGTATACTTCCCTATCATGTGTCATTCTTCTTATATATATATATATATATATATATATATATATATATATATATATATATATATATATATATATATATATATATATGTATACAAAATATGTACACTTCGGGTTCAGGGAGTGTTAATTTGAATGCTTACTTCAATTTCATCTAAATACTGACTCCAAATTTGCAATTTTTAGATGCATTCTGTGTATTGCAAAGAGCACTACTGCAAATACAATACAGAAGATTATAAAGACAGTAAGTGGCTCACTATACACATATTATGGGTTGAACATACTCAAACTCAAATCTTCCCAGGGCTTTCATTGTTTCTTTGATCAGTTGCATAGTTTCAGATTCTCAGGATGAAGTCAACTTAATACCTGTGCTCATGTTTAAGTCTATATTAGGTAGTGGGTGGAAATGTTTGTGTGTATGATTGAGGATGGCATAGCAATTGATGGTGGATAAAGTGGACATGGATGGTGTAAATACCGCACAGTAGTCTGGTGCTATGTATAATCCTGATGCTGAAGTATGAGATGGTGATATATCGGGACAGACTAGGTAAACTGATGGGTTATGAGTGAAATGAAAAAACTGTGAGTGTCCACGTTGATGGTGTACTGTTTATCTGGAGTAAAGTGAAGATGCAGGGATTATGAATGTTTTTGTGGATTTCTTATGATAGTCATTTCACAAGGGACTGTTTTAGCAGGCTGAAACGTGAAAATGTACGCAAGACAAAGGAGAATGGAAAAGGGGCAAGGATGTGCAGGCACTTTCATTCAATTGATGATTCACTTGCGAAAGTGACAGTGTTCTGTCTCTTGGAGACCACGGTGAGTTCTGTGAACGTGCTGATGTTGATGACGACCAAAGTGTTATTATTCTTAGAAGGGAAGCGGTGTATTTTGTATACTGTGAACAGGTCATCAATTATGAATGGTACATGGACCACTACTGATGTTGGTGTTTGATTGATTGATTGAAATAATTAAAATCTGACAGTGCAACTGCCAGGGTCATATGCCGCCGGACAACAAGCCAAAAGACGCAGGAAATAAATAGTGTAAATTCAAAATAAAGTTAATAACTATTTCTAGAAATAAAACACTGAAAATAATAAAATAATAGTAACAAGAAAATATCAGTTACTTATAAAAGTGGAAGGAGGCCCGCCTCCTGAAGAAAACTAAAAACATCAGTAAAATCGCTATGGGTTTCACCAAGCATCGAGGTGAGACAGTAGACACCATCTGCCCCTCTATGCCTATGGAGGAAACTCTGATGCAGGCCCCCAAACTCAGGCACTCGACCAGCAAGTGATGAACAGTAAGGGGAACAAGGCTATCATCACAGTATGGCTGAGTCCCACCACTCATCAGAAACCCATGTGTAAGCCGAGTGTGCCCAATATGAAGCCTATCAAGAGCCACCTCCAATCTCCGAGGCATGGAAGGGAGAACTCTTGGCACAACCACTCTCTGAAAGACCTCTTTCAGCTTATTATGGGTGACACCATCCCAGCGTCTCTACCAACACATATGAATTCTGTACTGCAAGTAAGGTGTTATATCAGAAGCAGGAAGCAGATATTCGGTTGTGGACTGTTGAGAAGCCGCAGCCTTGGCTGATGCATCCGCCTTCTCATTGCCCACCACACCAAATGTGCAGGAACCCAACAAAAATCTACTGTCTTCCCCCGACGACGAATGAGGAGCAGCCACTCCAAGACAGCTAAAACTATAGGATGGGATGAGTTAAAAGATTCCAGGGCCAAAAGTGCCCCTTGAGAATCGCTAAAAATAGTAAAATAATTGTCAGGGTAAGCAAACACCAACTTCAGGGCTAAAACGATAGCTGACAACTCTGCAGTAAAAACTAAGGTAACCAAAGGAAGACTACCTCCACGGCTAAAATTGGGAAATACTACTCCAAAACCAACACCAGATGCGGATTTAGAGCCATCAGTATACACAGGTACAGAACCACCATGACTAGAAGAATGTTCTAAAAATAACTGTAAACAACGCTGAGGAGCGACAGAATCCTTTGAGCCTGTAAGAGACCTACAGAAAGTTACCTTGGGCAATATCCATGGTGCAACCCTCGGGATCCGAACAGGACTGACAGGTACTGCCGACAAACCAAACTCCTCCATAATATCCTGAACCCTATAGCCAGAATGGACGAGGCATATGAGGGTGCCTACTATAACACAAAAAACAAGACTGTTTCATCACACACTCACATAAAAGTGAGTCTGGAAGGTGATGAATCCGGAGTCACAGCACCGTGCTGGGCAACAGACTGATGCAGCAGATCTAAGGGAGGCACACAAGCTTCCACCAACAAGCTGGTAATTGGAGATGACCGAAAAGCCCCAGTTGCAGGGTGAAGTCCAGCATGATAGACAGCATCTAGAGTTTGCAGTCTGGACTCGGCAGAGAAGTATACCTCGCAGCCATATGACAGCTTGGAGATTACAAAAACCTGAAACAAATGCAAGAGCGTCCTCTGATCAGCACCCTCAAGAGGTATGGGACAGAACCCCCAATAGATTGAGTTTCATACATGATGTTTTAAGATTTGCCAAGTGTGAAACCCATGTCAAACGACAGCCAAAAAACATCAGGCCCAAGAATTTCGTCTCTGTCACACAACGGAGTCTCCTGCCACAAAGCTGGAGATCAGGGTCTGGGTGTACCCCTCTCATCCTACAGAAGTGCATAGCCACAGTCTTAGAAGGAGAAAACAAAAAAGCCCTTGGAAGTGGCCCAGGCAGAAATCTTAACTAAGGCAAGTTACATACGCTGCTCAGTAGTAGACATGCGGGAACCAGAAAACCATATAGCTAAGTCATCCACATAAAGGGATGAGGATACCCCAGCAGGCAAAGTGTCAATAATACCAATGATGGCCACTGCAAACAGGGAAACACTTAAGACACTCCCCTGTGGGACACCTTCCTCCTGGCACAGTGGTGCAGAGAGGGTAGAACCCACAATGAACCCGAAACACACGATCAGTCAAAAAGTTCCAAGCAACACACAGGCAGGCGA
>NC_137019.1:33016029-33101029 GCF_032717465.1 Coenobita brevimanus
TAAGAGGGACGCGCAAATGAAGCCATGGGGACAGCAGAGCTGAAAATCCCGCAGCCTGAAACAACAGAAAATGACGACTTACCTCTACTATAACGGTAGAAGGGGGGGGACTGAGGCAGAACACGCTCGTGATCAAACATGCAGCAACTGTGCGTTAAAATTACACAAAGTGATGATGAAATCAGTAGGCTATGTAACACCCTCCTCCACAAAGAAAAAGAAATTTACAAAGGAAATTTCTTATTACTCTAAAACAATCTGTCTAAAGTCTGGATAAGCAATCTGCAATAACATTTTCTTTCCCCTTGACATGTTGTATGTCTAATGAATACTCCTGAAGTAGTAGACTCCTTCTTGTCAATCTCGGTTTTTTATCTTTAAACTTACTAAGGAATTTCAGTGGGGTTATGATCGGTGTATAAATGACTATGGGGTCAAAACCAGAACACAAATAAATTGAAAAATGCTGTAGAACCCAAATCAAGGCCAAAAGCTCTTTCTCAATAGTTGAGTAGTTCTTTTGAGGTGGAGGAACTCCTCTTACTGTAATAAGATACAGGATGTTCAATACCCTGATCATCCTCTTTGCAGCAAAACAGCCCCAGCTCCTGTATCACTTGCATCAACAGCCATCTTAAAAGGCTTAGGCAAAATTTGGAGTAGCGAGAGCACTGGCTAGACTTAATAGAATAGCTTTAAGTTTGTTGAAAGAGGATTCACAGTTAAATATCGGTCCAGACAAATTCAACTCCCTTTTTCAGTAGGTCTGTAAGTGGTGATACAAGGCTAATAGAAAAGTTAAGAACAAATCTCCTGTAATAACCTTACCATTCCCAAAAATCTTTGTAGCTCTTTCCTCACTTTTAGGTCTGGGAAGATCACTTATAACCTGAACTCCAGCTCCTGGGTGGTGCAACATGTCCATCACCAATTACGTACCCAAGGTACTGAACTTTAGCTTGACCAAACTCACACTTTGATAAATTAGCTACAAGATTAGCAATGAACTAAACGGTCAAGAAATTTTACTGACATGGCATAGGGTGATCTTCTTCCAGTTGTCACTGAAGATTAATGACATCATCAATAGTAAACAACACACCCTGCCAAACCCTCCTCTCTGTTACAACATTCATGAGCTTCCTGAAATGTGGCTGGTGCATTCTTCATACCATACGGCATTACTGAACATGCAAAAGCCTTCTAATGTTACAAAACATGAGATCTCCTAGTAATGTTCAGTCATAGGTACCTGCACAGTATCCCTTTAACAAATCAGAACTTACTTATGTACCTAGCCTTTCCTGATCTTGTCTATGCAATCTTCCACACGAGGGAGAGGGTAAGTGTCTGTTTTGGTTATCTGATTAACACGTCTGTAGTCGATGCAAAGCCTCTGTGACCCACCTGGCTTAGGGACCAGAGT
Organism: Coenobita brevimanus; assembly: GCF_032717465.1. Classification (NCBI taxonomy): domain Eukaryota; kingdom Metazoa; phylum Arthropoda; class Malacostraca; order Decapoda; family Coenobitidae; genus Coenobita; species Coenobita brevimanus. Next base: position 33,017,456 of record NC_137019.1, read on the forward strand.
GACAGGAGAACTCCACTGCTCTGACAGGGCTCAATCATCTTGTGGTCCAACAGGTAGCCAAGCCCTTCTGGATGAGAGGAACTCTTCACTGGGTTCACACGTGTAAGGAGGCAATTTAATTGGCTTTGGCGTCTCCAACATCGACATCATGCATCAACACAGTGGTTCTTCCTGGAGTGGCACGGAACACTTGCGGGTACTCCTGCAGTAATGCCGAAAACTCCTGCCTTTCCTTGGGTGGTAGATGAGAAAGCTTAGTCTGGAGATCATTCATGATATCAGGATTCTTCCCCAAACTATCACTCAGGCTCATACTGCATGGGAGAGCTTCACTTGCAGACTCGGGTGGAACAGCTACAGTGCAGACTGGATTATTTTCGTCCCGCCTGTGATATAACTTTAGCATGTTGATGTGACATAGTTGCTTGCTCTTTCTACGATCTGGTGTGGCGATGACATAGTTGACATCACTGAGTTTCTTCTCCACGAAATAAGGGCCACTAAACTTGGCTTGAAGAGGTTGGCCATGAACTGGTAACAGAATCAAAACCTGATCTGCTTGAAAGTGGCGTAACCTGGACTTCTTATCATACCAAGTCTTCATCTTCTCCTGAGCAGCTCCTAAATTCTCTCTCGCCAGCTGTAAAGCAGTGGACAGCCGTTCTTTGAAATTCATCACATACTCCAGCAGGTTGACGTCATCTTCCTCCGACAGCCAGCATTCCTTGAGTAACTTAAGGGGTCCTCTTACTTCATGGCCAAACAGTAGTTCAAAAGGTGAGAAGCCCAGTGATTCATTTGGAGATTCTCTTGCGGCAAATACGACGAATGGAAGACCTTTATCCCAATCTTTCTGATGTTCCAAACAGTATTTCTTGAGCATTGATTTGAGTGTTTGATGATATCTCTCCAACGCTCCTTGGGTCTGGGGATGGTAAGCTGAAGACGTGATCTGGGAGATGCCCAACTCTTTCAGAGACTGCTTGAAAACATTTGACATGAAATTACTTCCTCGGTCTGACTGTACCTCCTTGGGCAGACCAAACTTTGTGAAGAACCCTAGCATTTCCTTAACCACGTTCTTTGCTGAGATGTTTCTAAGTGGAATGGCTTCAGGATAACGAGTAGCCATATCAATCATGGTCAACACATAAGAAAATCCTGAAGAAGTCTTAGGAAGAGGGCCCACAATATCCACCAACACACGGGTGAAAGGCGCCTCAAAAGGAGGAATGGGAACTAGAGGTGCAACCTTTTCGGTCTGATTACACTTTCCCACAACTTGACAGGTGTGACAAGACTTACAATACCAGGAAACATCCCTGAAGATACCTGGCCAGTAGAAGTGTTTCAAAATGCGTGCCACAGTCTTCCTCACTCCAAGGTGTCCTGCCAAACTGGAATCATGAGCCACTCTAATGATATCCTGCCTACAAACACGAGGGATGACAACTTGATGTACAACCTCCCATTCACAGTCGGCTGATGCTGTTGGGGGTCTCCACTTCCTCATAAGTACTCCTGACTTTACATAATAACAAGTAGAAGCACCAGCTGACTCTTCCTCACTGCAAGCAGAGTTAGCTAGACCTTTCAACTCAGGGTCAGCAACCTGCAACTCAACCAACTCTTGACGAGACAAATTATCAACACTACGGGGTACTGCCTCATCTGGTGAGTGGTCCAAGTTAGCAAAAGTGTCAGCTAGGATAACATCATCATCATCATTATCCTCTAAATCACCAGTAACTTTAGACTTAGCCCTAGTGACAGCACATGCAGGGAACACATCAGGGACATCACAATCCCGGGACACAGCCACTGGCTCACTAGACAACTGAGGAGCTGGACACACTTGACTTCCACCAATATCATTTCCAAGTAAGAAAGTTACACCTGACATTGGGAGTGTCTCAACCAACCCAACCATAACAGAACCATTAACAAAACCAGACTCTAAATTCACTCTGCACAGAGGAACAGAGAAGTAATTATTCCCTACACCTTGTAAGATTACAGTTTCATCAGAGGAATTAAAATTAGAGCCTAGAACACTGGTCAGCATAAGGGATTGGCAAGCACCTGTATCACGATATATTTGAACTGATTTCCTGTCATTACTGTCCAGAGGACTGACAAAACCATCAGACAGGAAATTAGCACATGAACTCTTGAGAGTGTCACCCACGTTACTGCTCAAAAGAGGAGCTCCATCATGAGAATTTAAGTTACCCCTCAAAGCAGGTTCAGTTAACTCAGTTAAAGAATTCTTGGGAACTCTCAAGAGTGGACACTAGACCAATTGACTGAATGTTTAAAGACTCCTTTTTGTTCACATCACGCTGTCTCCTTGAAACATCTCTCCGTAGTATGACCAAGCTTACTACAATAAGTACATTTACTTTTCTGAAATCTAGAGGTGAAGCTGGTATTTACTTCCTGAGAAACATCATCCTTATTCTCTTTCCTGTTACCTGTACTCTGAGTAGAGGCAACGTACTGACTCTCAGCTTTCCTTTTTCCTCTAAAATATCTCTTGTGAGTGAGAACATACTCATCAGCTAAAACTGCAGCATCAGACAAATTATCTATCCTTTTCTCATCAAGATATAGGCTTACATCTTTACTAATACACCTTTTGAAATCCTCCAGCAAAATCATCTGCTTAAATTTACCAAAATCAGAATCCACATTCTTAGAATTTAACCACTGCTCTAACAGATCTTCTTTGATTTTTGCATACTCAACATGGGATTGCTTATCTTTCTTGTAAGTTGTCCTAAATTTTACTCTATAGGCTTCAGGAACAAGCTCATAGGCCTTAAGAATCAAGCTCTTAACTACATCATAATTATCAGACTGATCCTGAGGCAAAGATGCATAAGTTACTTGAGCTTTACCGGTGAGAACAGTTTGAAGGAGTACTGGCCAATACTCCTTAGGCCAATTAAAACCTGTAGCTACCCTCTCAAACAACTGAAAATACTTAGTTAAATCAGATTCATTAAAAGGAGGGACAAGTTTAACATTTTTAGCCACATCAAAATCATCAGAGCTAGACGATCCAGTTCCACCTTGTTTCATGCGATACTCATGGTCTGCCTGAATCCTGGCAAGTTCAATTTGTGCCTGAGCCTGTACCTGTGCCTCTTCAATACGAGCATTTGCTTCCTTAACACGAGACTCCGCCTCCTTAGCCTTAGCCTCCTGCAGAGCTAGCTGTAACTTAGCTAATTCAATCTGCGTTTGCTCATTTGGAGGAGTTACATTAAACAAGCTTTTATTAATCATGCCAACAATTTGATCTTTAGAATGATGAGAGTGAACTGCAATTCCCAATTGTTGAGCAACAAGCTTAAGTTCATTCTTTGTTCTGTTTTCTATATCACACACTGTTTGCACATTTGACAAAAAATCTTTGGCTTCATCAAGTGTAGAAATAGTAGCCATCATGAATATATCACTGTCACAAAATATCAAACAATATCCTTATGATAATATCCTGAATATCCTGGCGAGGTCGCCAAATTTATGTTACGGAACAGAGAAAGATAACGTACACTTTAAGTGAGAATGCTAAAAATCACTACTGTCCCGTAAAGTTCCAGGTTCAAAACAAAAGAGTTAGGTAAAATTACAAGTTAAAGTTTAATGCTTAAATTAACAACAAAACATTCAGGACTCATAAGGATAATGTAATGGCAAAAAACAGGTTAAATATATGGTTAACTGCAATAGCCTCTATTAACACGAAATTAGCAAGAGTAAATTTTATCTAAGTCAGCCCTGATAAAATGAGATACCAGATAATACTCAGTGAATGCCAGATAAATAATTACAGATACAAACTATTATCAAAAATGACTGACATAAAGAACCCCACATGAATTACAAAAACTTCACTAGGCCTACAAATTAAACTTATGCTATACAGTACAAGAAAAAATGCAACAACAGTTATACTCAAATTACACACAGGTAATGGGAATTTAGTATCAAGTGGTCTGTAGTGGTTGGAGACTTCTTGAGCACTCACAATAATAATATCTGTACAGGGGAGGACAGAGATGTGAACAAAATGAGGAGCAGATCTAAGTGGCAATGATGCAGAGATTAAGCTCATTATATAGGGGCCAGCAGAGCCTGATACAACTTGTAAGAGGGACGCGCAAATGAAGCCATGGGGACAGAGAGCTGAAAATCCCGCACTGAAACAACAGAAATGACGACTTACTCTACTATAACGGTAGAAGGGGGGGACTGAGGCAGAACACGCTCGTGATCAAACATGCAGCAACTGTGCGTTAAAATTACACAAAGGATGATGAGATCATAGGCTATGTAACAATATATATATATATATATATATATATATATATATATATATATATATATATGTATGTATAAATTATATATATATATATATATATATATATATATATATATATATATATGTATATGTATAAATTATATATATATATATATATATATATATATATATATATATATATATATATAATGTATAAATTATATATATATATATATATATATATATATATATATATATATATATATATATATATACGGCCTTAAAGACCAGGGGCTTCGGCCCCAATGGTTGATAGGCCAGAAAAAAAGAAAAAAAAATTGTGTGCTTCACCCAACCACTGCTTTTCGTCTGGTCCACAGGTTAGTGACAGTCTCATAATTCCCCCTTCCGTTGTTTCCACATTGGAAGTTGTAGAGAATAGAGTGATTAATAGTGTGTTCAATAGCAAAATTCTTGTGTGACTCAAATACTGCTTTTCGATTAGTCCACAGATTTTAACATCAAGTAATCTGCCAGTCGCGTCACCACACTTAACATACCATACACTCCCCCCCTCCCCATTCATTGTGTTAGGCAAAGATCTATATCATTGTACCTTAACCTCAGTTGAGGAGTTTCTGTATTATAAATCACATGGGAAATAATGTAATCGAAGTGTATTTCATTAGTCTAAAAAGGTAATCTCGGTGGTTCAATCGGTAGAGAGGTGGCCTGCAGTCCTAACGGACCCAGGTTCAAATCCCGCTGTGGCAGGGAACAGTTTAAGGATTTGAATTTCACAGAAATCAGACTTTACTGATCTACCAGAAGACCCGCCGACATGTAAAAATACCACCGCTAATACCAATACACCAGTCCTGTATGAGACAGCGCTAGTATGTATTCAGTATGGACTGTGGGTGTTAGCGCCGAAGTGGGGACATGTAGAGGTGTATGTGTAGAAGGACTACTGGGCCTTGAAAGCAGGCTGTGAAACCTATGCCCAGAGTCAAACACATTAAAAAAAAAAAAAAATCTGATTCTTGGAAGTTGTGTAAATATTGAATTAGGTAATTTAGGGTCTTACCATTTACTGAATTGAGTGTTATGATTAAGAGTCATCATTGAAGTGAAAGTGTTATTGCTGGAGAGTGCTGTAGGATGTAATTTTGCATAAGTGGTCTGTAAATCATTTAGTATAGTCTCTCCTCGAGTCCTCCAGTGACCAAGGAGAACGACATCCACTCATAACTCGTATGGTCTTTCTGTTCCAAGTGTTATTAGAACAATGTTAACTAGGGAAGTGAGTCTATGGATTTAAGCATTTATCTAATTTGGGGTATGATTAAAATCAAAGTTATACTTTTAAAATTCGGGTTTCCAACTACCCTTCTTTGATGGCTATGTATTGGGCGACCCGCAAGGTGTACTAGGGAGAATAACATCTCGAGAACCTAAGCCTACCTAAAATCATGCTGACCCATTCAGTATGAAATCTGATCCTACGGTTCGGACATAAGTCGGGTAATTCATTGGTATCTATTTCGGAGTAAGGGAACTGAAACACCCCAGTTGGTTTGGGTTGCACGAAAACAGGCTCGGTACTTAATGGCAGCCCCGTTGGTAAATCAGAAGTGTTATGCTCAAGGTCAGTACAGTGACGGCTAGCCATAAAGAATATCATGCTACCACACCTACCATCCTCCATAAATTCTAATTCAGCCTTGAACTGAACTGAGACGACCAGAACCGGCATAGAAACTTCACTTGATACTAAATTCCCATTACCAACTGTTACCCTTTTAATCTCAACTTTAAATTCAGTACGCATCCTGGTGATTTACACTCCAACTCTAAGTGGTGATATAAGAAATTGTTGTAAGAGGAGAGATTGTAGTGACATCAAAGTTTTGTGGGATCAGAATCATCGTATCATTCCTCTGGTGTCTCAACAGTGAGATATAATTAAAGCAGTACACTGAGGTTAGCAGTGAGATATTAAAATCCTCGTCAATACACTGGTGGCTTACGGTGGGATATATATATATATATATATATATATATATATATATATATATATAATTCTTGTCAATACACCTATACGGACCGGACCAACAGCCCAGGGTTACATCTTAATTCCTCCTGTTGCAACATGCTAAGGTCCATCAACGAAATTTTCGACGAATGTAGAAAATTTAACATAATTTAATGCCAAAGATAGAATAGATAGGACAGGAGAAAAGGGAATGAAGAGGCAACAGTGGAAGGAAAGGGCCTTGGAAAATTAGTTAAGACAGCAACGGGAACCTAAGGAGAGGAGAGAGGGCAGAGCAGAATGGAAAGACCAAATGAAGCGTCCCCCAGAAACCAGACATCCATACTTAAGCATGGAATCCATTAAGGCACCCCGAGTGCTCCCCTACACATCAAGTACCAGCCAATCTCCAAAGTCCCCCACGACAACAACGGGCAAAGAAACGAGAGGGAGGATACAATAAGTGTGCACGACGAAAGGATAACTAACACCTATACTCTTACTTATCGTTATAAAATGTCTGTAAGATAACGGCACTGTTACACACTAAATATTAGTTAATACTTATCACACAAGAACAGGATATATGTTTTATGTTATCATCAAGCAAGAAAGTATCTGAAAACTGTTGCAAGAATATAATGTGAAAACTAATTGTTTCCATTATGATTACAAATCACCCCATTCAAGTGAAAGCTTTCAAATATTGTTCTTGCTACTCACAAACAATTTCAGTTAGCTGAAGAAGGATCTGTTTCAGTAATGGGGTCATTTAATTATATTGCATTTCATTCACAATAAAATCTAACAATTTTTTAAAAATCTACGTTGTAGATGACATTCTATTGCTCCTTTAGCCATGCAAGACGTTGATTCGTGGAACTGGAGACTTATTCCGCCAATAGGGACGCGGTATGAGACGTGGTAGCTCCTCAGTGGCTGTTTCCTCATCCTTGGCAAACAATACACTTCTTTCCTGTGTCCCCATTGGTTCAGTGCTTGAGGTGGGGGACCAGTGAGTGTTGTGCGTTTCTCGGTCGTCCGTATCAGTAAATTCATCCCCAGAGGAGTCGTGTCCCGACGTGTACGTGCCCAAATCAACACCGGCATCGACATCAGTTTCGAATGCTGGACTTCTTCCGTGTTTTTCCCAGCGCTTCAGGATCAGGTTGAATTCTGGACGTCTGAGAGCACCGAGTACATAGCGAGGACCAGGAGTGGACACATCTGGGTGGAAATATTAAGGGTTAGCAAATGTAGGCAGGAAACAAAAAGAAAAGAAGAAATATCTGAAGTTAGCTAGGTGTGGCTGGAAGGAAGTGAAGAGAAGAGATTGAGGAAAAGAGAGGAAGGATCTGCAAGGGAGTGGAAGTAAAGATGTTAGTGAACAGAGGTAGAGAAGGAAGGAATCACACAAGGAAAGATGAAAACTGGCTAAACATAAATATGCATATTAACTGCACAAGGTCCAGTGAAGCAGTTAACGGCTATGGATTTAAGACAAGTGCAGAAGTCCTTTGACTTGCAGTACACCTCTTTTCCAGGGAAAGGAAATCAGGGAACAAAAATCCTTTTATTACTTTTACCACTAAACGATTTCATTTAGCCTCAGAGACAATTTTTCATCTGGATGAGATGCATATACGGTAATGTGCTTTACCCATTATACAGTAGTCTGCTTTACTTATTTTACTATTGGAGACACTTCTGGTTTGAATAGCTCCATCTGTTCGTGGATTGACTGAAGCAAGAATATGTCACTGGACTGAAGAGGCTGAACAATGGTATGCAGAAAGAAACTAACTAAAACAGGCGCACGAGAGATCACATAAGTGAAGCATATTTACTGAAAGGGGCAGAGGATGGTAGTGCAACAAAATAAACTAACACATGAACCTATCCCCTGTTACAACCCCTGGTATAAACACCCCACCCACTTACTCTTCCCTAGTGTAATGTTCCTATACAGACCAATTTCTTTCATGGACCTATTTACCCATGTGGACCTACTGTATTATCCCAAATGGACCTATTTTCATCATGGAGCTACTTTTACTCATGAACATAGTTTTCATATGTACCTATTCTTCCACATGGACCTAGTTTTCTCCATGGAACTAATATCTCCTGTGAATCTATCTTCCCCATGGACCTATTTTCCCATGGACATATTATACCCATGAACTAATTTCATCATCAACGTATTTTCCCTCCAGGGATCGATAATCGCTCTTGGACCTATTTTCTCGACGTGGCAATTTTCTCCATGGACCTGCCCTCCCGCACTGACCTATTGTCTTTCCATGGAGAAACAAAGAATCTCCACAAGGACCTGGTTTCTCGCATTGGCTTAGTTTTAGCCACTGGACATTTTTTAGGCCTACTTCACCAGGGAGATATCCCTCATCGACTTATTTTGCCACATTCACCTATTACCGCAATGGACCTATTACACTATAAACATATTCCTTATGGACCCATTTTCCCACTAGCCATCCACCCACACATGTACCCACAGCTGTCTGAGAAGTAGAATGAAAACTCAGCAAGTTCGTGCGCACGCACGCACACACACACGCGCACGCACACACACACACACGCGCACGCACACACACACACACACACACACACACACACACACACACACACACACACACACACACACACACATACACACACACCGCATTAGGGTGTGTCAATTTTGGCAAAAGCAGTATCTTTAAAGTTACAAATAGTCAAATAGTAGATTTTTATCTGGATAACACAAATATATGTTTCATTTTTGTCTCACACGTAATTTACCTGCTTCAGTTTTGTGTTGAAATTTAGCCAAAAAGGCATAAATTTTACACAAACTACGAAAATATTGATGATGGCATTTAGATGGGTTTATTGTGCAGGAAGAAGTATAATGCTCTATTTTAATACTATAAATTATTATTGCTACTGAGGCAGAACCTAAACATTTTTTGTTAGGTATTTTTTCTCTTTTTCAGTCTCACTGCCAACTGGCAAGTCAAACCGCCTAATGAACTGCACTGGGATCCACTGTCACTCTTGTGCAGTTGTGCAAACTTTGTTAAAGAGTTGCAGATTTGTATTGTATGGGAAGTCTTTAATGACATCTATATTTCTACCAGTTTCATAGCTATTCAGTTTCCCACAAATATGTCTAAGGTATTAACATGACTACAAGCTTAGATTCGCCTGCACCACCTGCCGGGGTCAGGGCGAGAGCCTGCTACAGTGAAGCCACCAAGTATCAGAGATCTCCTCTGTTAAAGACTGTATCTCAGGGAGACTAGTGACCAAAATCGTAATTACGGCACCGACCAACTTGTCACTGACCTTATGACAGCCTTGCTTGCTCAATGTTATTATTTTTTTTGTTCATGTGTCCGACTCTGGGCATAGGCTTCACGGCCTGCTACCAAGGCTCAGTAGTCCTCCTATATACCATACACCTCTACACGTCACCACTTCGGCGCTAACACCCACCGTCCATACTGAATACATGCTAAGGCTGTCTCATACAGGACTAGTGTATTGGTATTAGTGGAGGTATTATTACGACATATCGGCGGAGCTTCTGATAGATCAAAGTCTACTTCTTTATGAAATTCAAATCCTTAAACTGTTCCCTGACCCAGGGAGAATTTGAACCTGGGTCCGGTAGAATTGCAGGCCACCTCTCTACCGATTGAGCTATCGCCTGCAGAGTAAATCCTACTTTTTGTAGGTCAGTCATAAAGAGGCATATCAGGTTCAAAGCTAAATTGATAACCATGTTGGTACAGGCTAACTATGTATCTGCAGGCAGAGCAAAGCTAGAGGGAAAAGACAGGTTTATGGAGAAGCTTGGTAGATTGATGGACGTACTACCCGCAAATATGATATAAAGTCTTGTTCGGATCCTGGTTGGATCTCTGCCTGTGCCAGTGGAGTACATATAGATTGTCAGTGTAGTAGAGAGAAAAAGACTCAAATGATAGAGTTAGCCTTCATAAAAGGCCAGAGAAAGAAGATTGGACCAACTGACCTTCAAGAGAAGACAGACGTTACAACAGGAAAGGAAGGAGAAACAGAGAGAGCTTGAAGAGAAAATAATTCAGAAAAGACACATGACTGGACAGGAAGGAGTAAGGAGATCCCTGTTTGAACGAGAAGAATCTGATGATGCTGTGGAAACAGTATCCGAGAAAGATTGTGATTACTTGTCAGCTGATCCTGAGGCTTGTGTTGCTTCTGTTAAAACAGTGAGGAGAGCAAAATACAACACTGAGGACATAATCAACATAGCTCTGGCAAACCTCAGACACAACACTGGACTTCGGGAGACTGGAGAGACTGCTACTTCTGCATGTACTGATGTAGATCTCATCATGAATTTGATACTACCGGCACTTTAAATATTGACCATAACAAGGTCAGATGGGCTCAGGAGAGAATTATTGAGAAACTGAATAAGAAATTTGATGATGAGCAAAGGAAGAATGATCACGTGTATTTTCTCTGATGGTCGTTGTGATGAGACCAAAGTAATGTTGGACGCAGGTGTTGTAAAAGAACACTATACAGTCTGTATGGAACTTAGTAGTAAATATCTGTGGCACTTCGTTCCTGATGAAACTACTGAAGAAGAAAGACATTCTGAAATCATTGCTAATAATTTGGTAGAATGACGGGGAAACAGAGGAATAGACAAGACTTTTCAAGCTATTGGGGCGGGGGTGAATCCTGCAATGTCAGCACTGGTTGGGATGGAGGAGTAATGCACTGTGGGGTGGAGAAACTCCAAAAGAAACGTGTTTGGATAGTTTGTGATCAGCGCACTGGTGAATTAGCACTGAGTCCCCCAGTGACTGCTTTGGATGAGAAAACAGTAACTGTAAGTGGCCAGGTCCTCTAGGAAAAATGCTGAATGATGAAATTGAGTTGGACATTGATCCTGGTTCTATCAGAGTTTGTGTTGGCCTCCCTCTTCCTCAGGTCAGTAAAGATGTGTTGAAAGACCTGAGTACAGACCAGAGCTATGGCTACAGGATTGTCACATCTATTTGAAATGGCGTTCTCCCTAAAGATTTTTCACTGTTGGAGATAGGACCAGTGTCCCACAGGCATCTATATATATCTATATCTATCTGTCTATCTATATCTATCAGTATCTATCTATCTATCTATCAATGTATCTATCTATCTATCAATGTATCTATCTATCTATCTATATATATATATATATATATATATATATATATATATATATATATATATATATATATGTATGACTGTAGCACCAGTCGAGCAGGGCAGTACTCCCGAGGTGGGTGGAAAGCTGATGACAGGGAGTGCTGGAGCTCCCGTTTCATCAGCCCTCAGGACTAGTTCCTGACCATCCCCCTTTGCTGAACTTTTTCAGTGTCTCAGTTACACAGAGAGTAGGCCAGCATGCTCTCCAGTACCAATTTCTCTAACTATCTACACCAAACTACATGCACAGTACACACTACACTTCCTATTCAAAATTCAACAAAAATGGCGTCTCTTCATCAAGCCTCGGAGTCCCCAGGGGGGGGACCATAAATGCCCCCACCATCCGCCCCTCTCCCGGTGACGACTCGAGGTGCCTGGAACCACTGTCTGACTCTCTTCTTCATTTCTGCAACATTCGCGGCCTTTCCTCTAGCTTTCGCTCTGTTGAGCACCACCTCTCCTCCTCTAAACCTCGCCTTTTTCTAACGGAGACTCAGCTGTCTGAGGCAACTGACAGCAAACCCTTTTCTGTATCCTCCTACTTTCTCTATACTCATTTCAAAGCCAAAGGTGGCTGTTATGTATATATACGCAACGACTTATCTTGCTCTCGTGTTCCTGAACTCGATTCTTCTGAATTCTCTACACTCTGACTTCGGCTTTCCTGTCATTCTCTGACTAAATATATCTGTGCTGTTTACTTATCCCCTAATTCTACTGACTATCAAAAATTCTTCGATTATCTTACTTCTACGATGGAACACATTCTATCCATTTCTCCTCTCTCTGAAATTTCCATTCTAGGAGATTTCAATGTTCACCACCACCTTTGGCTCTCCTCTCCTTTCACGGATCCACCTGGTGAACAAGCCTACATCTTTTCTATCCTTAATGACCTAGAGCAGCTTGTACAGCACCCTACCTGTATCCCTGACCGCCTTGGAGAGAGCTCCAACATACTTGACCTCTTCCTCACAACTAATTCTTCTGCTTACTCTATTAATTATTTCTCTCCGTTGGGCTCCTCCGATCACAACCTTATTACCCTAACCTGTCCTATCACTCCGGTATGGCCTGTGGACCCTCAAGGGAAACGTCGTCTGTGGCATTTTGGAGCCGTGGACTGGGAGGCCCTCAGGCAGTACTTCTTTGATTTTCCCTGGAATGATTATTGCTTCCATGGCCGGGAGCCATCTGAGTGTGCCTTGCGCATTACGGAGGTTATTCTCTCGGGCATGGAAGCATACATTCCTTTCTCATATCCTTTGACTAACGCAAGAAAGCCTTGGTTTAATCACGCTTGTTCTAATGCTGTCCGCAACAAGGAGAGGGCCTACAAAAGGTACCGGAGCCAACCCACCCCTGAATCACATCATCTCTATGTTTCTGTCCTGAATTGTGCTAAGTCTGTTCTTCGTTCTACTAAAAATAGTTTCATCCATACTAAATGCTCAAATTCTTCCTGCTCCTTCTGGCACCTTGCCAAAAATCTTTCTAACAACTTTACCTCATCATCCTTCCCTCCTCTTTTCTACTCTGATGGTTCTGTAGCTATTCTTCTACTGATAAAGCAGATCTCTTCGCACAGACTTTCTCCTCCAATTCCACCTTAGACGATTCCGGTGCTGTTCCTCCGTCACTTCCCCCCTCTGACTTCCTCATGGCTGACATTAAAATTTCTTCAGTTGATGTATTTTCTGCCATCACTGGCCTCAGTACTAACAAGGCATATGGGCCTGATGGGGTCCCTCCTGTTGTTCTCAAGAACTGTGCTTCTGTGCTTACACCTTGCCTAGGCAAACTCTTTCGCCTTTGTCTGTCAACTTGTACCTTTCCTTCATGCTGGAAGTTTGTTCTCATTCAGCCAGTCCCAAAGAAGGGTGACCACTCCCAACCCTCCAATTATCGTCCAATTGCTTTAACGTCCTGTATTTCAAAAGTTTTCGAGTCAATTCTCAATAGAAACATTTTAAAGCATCTTTCCTATCACAACCTTCTTTCTGATCGTCAGTATGGGTTCCGTCAGGGATGCTCCACTGGCGATCTTCTCACCTACCTTTCAGACTCCTGGTCATCCTCCTTTCAGGACTTCGGCGACAGCTTTGCCATTGCACTTGACAACTCAAAGGCTTTCAATCGAGTCTGGCATAAATCTTTATTTTCCAAACTGCCCTCCTACAGCTTCTATCCTTCTATCTGTGCCTTCATCGCCAGCTTCCTTTCTGGTCGTTCTATAGCCACTGTTCTTCTCCTAGATTTATCAACAGTGGTGTTCCTCAGGGCTCTGTCCTATCACCAACTCTCTTCCTTTTATTCATCAGTGATCTTCTAAGCTGTACATCTAACCCTATCCACTCATACGCTGATGACTCCACCCTTCACCTTTCCATTCGGTTCCCGCAACGCCCATCTCAACAGTTACTTCAACAAACAAGGGATGAGGCTATGGCACACCTAATATCTGACTTGGCTCGTATCTCTGACTGGGTAAAAATAATATGGTTCTTTTTAATGCATCTAAGACTCAGTTCTTACACCTATCAACCCAACAAAATCTTCCACAGGTATACCCACTAATGTTTAATAATGTTCAGCTTAATCCTGCATCATCCTTGAACATGCTTGGGGTTTCATTTACTCGGGACTTATCTTGGAAAGATCATATTACATCTCTTGTAAAATCTGCTTCCAAGAGATTGGGTGTGCTAAGCCAACTCCAATCTTTCTTTACCCCTGCACAATTGTTGACTCTATACAGGGGTTTTATCCGCCCCTGTGTGGAGTACAACTCTCATGTATGGGGAGGCTCCCCACATACAGCTCTTCTCAATAGGGTGGAGTCAAAGGCATTTCGTCTCCTCCTCTTACTGACTCCCTTCAACCTCTGTCTCTTCGCCGCACTGTTGCACCTTTATCTCTTTTCTATCGCTACTTTAATGGTCATTGCTCCTCTGAACTGTCTGCTTGCATTCCTCCACCTCTACGATGGGCGCGTAGCACCCGTCTGGCAGCAAACTCTCATCCCTTTTCTGTCCAACTCTCTAATGCAAGAGTTAACCGTTACTCCCAGTCTTTCATTTATGCAACAGGTCACCTCTGGAACTGTCTCCCTCTGTCTCCATTTCCTGCTGCCTATGATCTCCAGTATTTCAAACGCAATGTGTCCAGGCATCTCAAAATGATCGGATCTTGAATTTGGCTCTCTATTGTATTTTGTTTTTCTCTTGGAGGGAACTGTTACTGCGGACTCATGGCCTTTGGTTCCTTTTTCCTCGCATAAATATATATATATATATATATATATATATATATATATATATATATATATATATATATATATATATATATCGTCCCTCCTTCGGTAGGGAGAGGCCGGTCCTGCAGTGGACCTCAACGGATGATGATGATGATGATATATATATATATATATATATATATATATATATATATATTTCATTTAACTATCTATCTATCTACCTATTTATCTATATCTATCTATCTATCTGTCTATCTATCTATTTATCAATCTCAGTCTATCTATATATATACATATCTATTTATCTATGTATCTTCTATCTATAGATAGATAGACAGATATTGCCAGACGCCTTAATCTCGTAAGGGGTGGCCACAATCAAATGGCCTCCATGTTGCCCTGTCCCCTGCCATTTCATTGCCCTGCTCCCAACTAGCACCCCCCTTTCCCATATACCACTCCACTCCATCCCTCTATCTCATCCTTGGCTTCCCCCCTCCCTTCCCTCCCCCTTTCACCTCTCACATACACTCTCCTCGTCAGTCTCTCGCTCTCCATCCTCTCCACATGTCCAAACCACCTCAGTGTGTTTCTCCTAACGCTTCCTATCACACCAAGACCTATATATATATACTGTATGTATATATATATATATATATATATATATATATATATATATATATATATATATATATATATGTATATATATATATAGATAGATAGATATAGATAAATAGATAGATATATTCTTAGATCTGTAGTGGAAAACTTTCTAGAGAAGGGAAAGAAGTTGTATGCGGCTTTCATGGATTTAAAAAAAAAAAAAATGACAGGGTGGATAGACAAGGATTGTGGAAAGTATTAAGAATATACGGTGTAGATGGGAAGTTGTTGAATCTGTGAAAAGTATGTATGATGGTGCTAAGGCTGCAGTGAATGTGGATGGTGAACTGAGTGAATTTTTCTCTTTGAAGGCTGGGTTGAAACAGGGATGTGTCATGTCTCCATGGTTGTTCAATCTGTACAAAGATAGGGTAATAAAAGAGGTACAAGGTAGGGTAATGGATGTTGGAGTGGCCCTGGTGAGAGAGGGTAGTGTCTGGAAACTTCCTGTACTGTTGTCTGCAGATGATACTGTGTTGTTGAGTGAAGACGAAGGGGAGCTGCAAGGCTTGGTGGATGAGTTTGGGAGAGTGTGTATGAAACGGAATCTAAAGGTGAGTGTAGGGAAGAGTAAAGTGATGGTCTTTGAGAGAGGTGAAGTCAGTGAATGTACAGCGAGGTTGGATGGCGAGGAATTGGAAACTGAGAGTACGTTTAAGTACTTGGGTAGTGTGAAGAGTAAGGATGGAGGTTTGGAGGGTGAAGTGCTTGAAAGGGTACAGCAGGGAAGAAAGGATTCTGGTTCCTTGAAAGCAGTGATAAGAAACAGGGAAGTGAGCATGGAAGTGAAAAAGTTTCTACATGACAGTATTGTGATACCAACTCTAATGTATGGAAGTGAAGCTTGGACGTTGTTGGAAGGACACGAGTCAAGAGTGAGAGCAGTGGAAATGAGTTATTTAAGAGGAGCCTGTGGAGTCACATGGCGAAACAGGCTGACAAATGAGGATAACAAATGAAGATATGAAGGAGCGTTGTGGTGTGGATGTGGATGTAATAGGAAGCGTTAGGAGCAATACACTGAGGTGGTTTGGACATGTGGAGAGGATGGAGGGTGAAAGACTGACGAAGAGAGTGCATGTGAGTGAGGTGGAGGGGTGGAGAGGGAGGGGGTGGCCGAGGATGAGATGGAGGGATGGGGTGGAGAGCTATATGAGAGAGGGGGGTGTGAGATGGGAGCAGGGCAGTGAAATGGCGGGGGACAGGGCGACGTGGATGCGATTTGTTTGTGGTCATCCCTAACGGGATTGAGGCGTCTGGCAATAGATAGATAGATGGATAGATATATTCATATATTATCTGTCGATCTGAGGAGTGACTGTAGCACCAGTCAAACAGGGCAG
This sequence comes from Coenobita brevimanus, assembly GCF_032717465.1. Taxonomy (NCBI): domain Eukaryota; kingdom Metazoa; phylum Arthropoda; class Malacostraca; order Decapoda; family Coenobitidae; genus Coenobita; species Coenobita brevimanus. The sequence goes on from NC_137019.1 coordinate 33,034,312, forward strand.
TACTCCCGAGGTGGATGGCAAGGTGGTGTTAAGGAGAGCTGGAGCTCCAGTTTCACCAGCCCTCAGGATATTGATCCTGACCATCCCCCTTTGCTGAACAATTTCAGTGCAATTGTTTACACAGACAGTAGGCCAGCAAGCTCTCTTAATTCCTCTACCTTCAACTGTCTACACCACACTACATGTGCATAACATGTCACACCTTCTATTCACTCTCTTTAGTAATGACCACTGCAATGTAACTATCAAATGAGGTGGTACCTCGGATTGCCAGAACCAGCAGGGTAGGGTTGGCAGCACAGGGTCCTCCCGGTCGCCATCAAGCGACTGTGCCAGCAGCGAATGTTGGAATTTCCGGTAATGCTCGTCAGTGAAGAATTGAAAGTACTGCCTTATTCTTCATCAACATCCGCGGCCTTGACACAAATTAAAACTCAGTTCATGTTTTCCTTCAGTCCATATCCCCTTTGGCCCTTTACCTCACAGAACCACAAATCTAACCCTCTACTGATATATCCCCATTTTATTTTCCCGGTTACCATCTCCTTACAAACTTCTGTAACAAGGGTGGCACCTCTTGTCATATCAAATCCCAATATGCAGTTGACACTATTGTAAACTTCACTTCATCCAGTTTTGATTACTCATTGTATAAACTAAAGTGTCAGAATGTTACCAAATATATTTGTATAGTATATCGCTCCCCCAGTGCTTCTTCGGAACCCAGTGTATTTGATTCTATATCCACACAGTTGAGTAACCTTAACCTTGCCCTTAGCACCGAAATTACCATCTTGGGTGATTTTAACATGCATAATGTTGAATGGTTATTGCATTCTGAAAGGACTGACGACGCTGGTCTAGAGTGCGAGCTGTTTGCAGAATCGTTTAACCTGCCCCGTCCCGACCACTTTTTCACCATTGGTACCTCCCAATCCTGACCATTTTTGGACCCAAATTTTTTTGGCTCAAACTTTCGCTTTTGGTCAGAAACAATGGTCAGTCACCAAGAAAGTGTTCACCAGGGTCCATAAGTGGCCTAAACAGGTATACCTTCGTTACACCTGGTACCGTGTTCTGTGAAGGTGGTCTGTGGCTCTCACGTTTTCTATGGTATTATAAGTCTGGGAAACCAATAAAAGTAAGTAGATATGTATTTATTACAAACAAAAAAACATGTGATACCAGAGTAAATTGGATTTTACACAAAAATAGAGCTGAAATAAGCATTGTTCCATTGAGCGAACTGAGCGAAATCGGCCAAACTGTTCACTGATGAATAGCTGACATTGCTGATTCATCATACATATCATTTTTTCTACTTACATAATACATCTCCAATAACATTATACCATTTTACATTTTATAGAACTGTTTTTACGTATTCATAGGCCTTTCGATAACATTTAGCGTAATGTTAGCGCATATTTACGTAGTGAGTGAACTCGCTGTGACTGTTGTTTCAACTCACATTGTGTTTTTTCAACCTACATAATACTTTTCCAATAACATTATACCGTTTTCCACTTTAGAGAACTGTTTTGAGATAATTTTAGGCCTTACGATAATATTTAGCGTAATAATAGCACATAATAACACAGTGGGTGAAGTCGCTGTGACTATTATTTCAACTTACAACCTATTTTTCTACTTATATAATACTTCTCCACTACCATTACTCATGTTTCCACTTTATATCATTGCTATCACATAATTGGAGACCTTACTATTCTAACGAGCGTCATATTATCGCATATTTACACAATGAGTGTTATCGCGATATCGTTTGTTTCAGCTTACGCTATTATTCAACTTATAAATTACTTTCCCACTAACATTACACCCTTTTCCACATCATTGCTATCACATATTTACAGACCAGACTGTTCTACTGACCGTAATATTTTTGCAGATTTACACAGTGGGTGTACTCGTGATATCAATTGTTACAACTTACACTATTTTTCAACTTATACATTACTTTCTTGCTAACATTACACCCGTTTCCACTTTATATCATTGCTATCATATATTTACAGACCAGACTGTTATACTGAGCGTCATATTTTCGCAGATTTACACAGTGGGTGTAGTTTTGATATCACTTCTTTCAATTTACACTATTTCTCAACTTATACATTACTTTCCTGCTAACAATGCACCCGTTTCAACTTTATATAAAACTTATCACATACTGACTGGCCTTATCATTATACTGAGCGTCATATCGCCATCCCACACAGTTTCAATAGTGTAGGAAGTTATGATACTCTTTGAAACAGGGCTGAAGGCACAATGCAACATTGCACTCTGCACACTCGTACCTTGTGTCTTTTCTCTGAGTGGCTGGTCTTACTGTCGAGTGCTTGCATACATGGCAGCGGCACTGGGGTTTACGACGGTTTAGTTGGGAAGGGATTGTGTTTGGGTAGTGGCGTCCTGCGAGGCGTAGGGGAGTCTGGGGAGCCATGGGGGTGCGTGTGCGGTGTGTGGGCCTGTCCTGTGCATACCTGGCGATGATTTCACGTGACAGCTCCCTTGCAAACCCCTCAAAGGTCTCAGAGTTTCCCGTTGTCATGGCATGGAGGTAGTGTGCTTTGAGGACCGTGATGTCGAACAAGTGGAAAAAGAGCTTTTTGTACCACTTCATCGTGGTCCTGGCACAGTCCACACTGGAAATCATGGAGTCTGACTGATCCACTTGCCTCATGTGTAGATTACAGTCAAGTATAGACTCAGGTTTCCAGACGTGGCGCCTCCTCTCACTACAGTGATCAACAGAGTCTGTGCGGTGCATCAGGGGGCTGTGTACAGTCGACAGGAGGCAAACTTCCCTGTTGTGGTTCCACAGGGTGGCAAGGATGTTATTTGCCTGGATGAAAACCACCTCGTTCTTGTCAAGTTTCCTCCCTATCTTGATCATATGGCGACGGTTTCTCTTTACTGTACCATAGACTCCGGTGTCATGTTGGTGGAGGAACCGAGCGAGAAGAGGGCTAGTGTACCAGTTGTCCAGGTACAACACATGACCATGATGAAGGTACTCCTCTATCATTGTCGTCACCACGGCCCCTGAGAGTCCAGTACTACGATCTCCTGTTATGTCTGTCTGTGCGCCCGTGTACAAGACTATGTCTTGCACATATCCAGTCTTACAGTCACACATAACAAAGATCTTGAACCCAAAACGGCGTCTCTTGCTGGGTATGTACTGGCGAAAGGAAATATTGGCTCTCCACAACACAAGACTCTCGTCTATGACGAGGTCTCTGTACGGATAAAGTGAGGAGTGGAACATTTCCCATAGGTGATCAAATACAAGCCTAATTCTCATCATTTGATCAGTGTTACTTGCATTATCTGGATCTTCTGCATCAAAAAAGTGGAGGCGGCCGAGAATCTGCTGAAATCTATTACGACTCATGACATTTCCAAAGAAAGGTGTGATGGTCATTGGGTCAGTGGTCCAGTATGCCGGTATTTGATTTTTCCTGACAACACCCATCAAAAGAACTAGGGCAAAAAATAAGAACATCTCAGAAATTGTTACAGGATAGTCATATTGCTGGGAGTGCCTGCTAGTTGTACCCAGACGTTCACTTTCACGGCACTGTGTTCTTGAAAAGAGGTTTGTCTGCTCCACTATGCAGCCCACAAACGCCTCCCCAAAGAACAGGTGGAAGAAATCCACCCTAATGGAGCCCGCATGCACACCTGGAGCCGTGCAACCAGACCGCCACTCCTCAGTGAAAGGGTGAATGATGGGAGTAAAATTACTCCCATCTTCCCAGTTCCACGAGACACTACCGTCTCCACCCTCGTCCCCATCGTCGCCTTCGTCAGGGTCGGGTGGTGAGCGTGGTGGGGTAGGTTGGGGAGGTGGAGAGTGGTGCCCTTCATCACTTACACTTCTCTTCCCTCTCCCTTTTCCTTTACCCTTTCCCTTCTCTTTCCTTCCTTTTCCCACATCCTGGGGCTGTGGGGAGGAAGTTTGGGAATATTGTAGGGTGAAAGAAGTGCTGGGGAGCGGCTCCACCTCGTCTCCCCTGTGCCCACGTACACCACATGCTCGTGCTGCCTCCCTCACACCACTTTCCCTTTCACTGCTCACTCCCGCCACACCACTTTCCCTTTCACCCCGCACTCCCGCCACACCACTTTCCCTTTCACCCCACACTCCCGCCACACCACTTTCCCTTTCACCCCGCACTCCTGCCACACCACTTTCCCTTTCACCCCGCACTCCCGCCACAACACTTTCCCTTTCACCCCGCACTCCCGCCACACCACTTTCGCCTTCCCCAGACAAAACACAAGGACCATACCTGATTTGCCTTCTCACCCACCTTCTTATCCTCGAGGTGAAATTTTCTCTTTCCCCAACCACGAGACAACATCACGTCCTAAGCCGCCGTCCTCGTCCTCATTAGAATCTCTCTCTAGGGGATGGAGAGAGGTCCGTGCATGTGTTTTGGGTGCAGGCTGGCCTTCCCTCGCCTTATGATACGTAACATACTGCTTTTTCCGCAGTGAAGGGACCTCCTCATCACTGCTGGTTATTTCCTCCTCAGGCTGCACATAATCACGATCCTCCACATCATCATCAAGTGAAGAATCACTATCTCCAGTGAAGGCATCCAGGACGGATTGTATCTCATCCTCAGAGAGACCTTTATGTGCCATGTCTAACCTGGGTCACTGCTAACAGGTGAGTGGCCGAGACAAGAGCGCACGCGGGTCATGCGGGGTCTGGGAGGCTGCCCACCTGGTAGCAGGTAGGGGAGGCTTGGGTAGGTGGACGAATCGAAAGTCTCGCGCGAATTTTGAAAATTGTGAAAATTATGGACCTTGCAACTGCAGCGCATTAAAGTACGTCGACGGGATTGACAGTGACAAAATGTGAGGACGTTGAAGAACGTCGACGGGACGCCGCAGGTTAATCTCACCCAGCTGTTAAAGCAACCAACCTGAATACCTGATAATCCTGACCATAATGCCCATCTCTTGGATTTATTCTTGACAAATAATCCAGATCAATACAGGATAGAGGTACTGTCACCACTTGGATCGTCTGAACACAATCTCATTAAAGCCTCATTAGTTAACCCCCACACACCTCCCCATTCTGAACCTGTCAGGGAGACCCGATGGCACTTTGATAGAGCAAAATGGGATGGATTTAGAAATTATCTCGCTGACATTCCATGGCAGTCTTTCTTCTCTAGTGATCCCAATTCTACCCAGTCCCACATTTGCGACCTAATACTAACTGGTATGGATTTATTCATACCAAGTCAAAAGTTCACAAAAAGATCGAACTCTCCAAAATGGTTTGATGGCAACTGTACCAGAGCAACAGCACAGAAGTCATTAGCATATAATTCTTACTTTAAATAAAAAACATATGAATCACTCTCTTAATTCAAAATTGCTAGAAATCATGCAAATGCTGTAATAAAGCTAGCTAAATCAAACTTTCTTCAAAAGTAAGCATCAAAACTACTTAACAGTCCTAATGACAATAGAATATTCTGGACAACTCTTAATTCTTTCAATAATAACTTTAACAAGTTATCTTCCATTCCCCTAATAAAATCTTCAGATGGGAACATTACAAATGACCAGCGTGGGAAAGCGGATATTTTTGCCAGTACATTTGCCAGAAATTCTACCATAGACGATGCCAGACAGAATGTCCCAGTACTAGAACTTGACTGTCCCAAAATTGCCCCACTTAAAATACGGACAAGATACGTAAAATCCATCCTAGACAATTTACCTACCAACAAAGCTCCAGGCCCAGATGGAATTCCGCCAATTGTTTTGAAAAAGTGTTCCCTTGAACTTGCCTCTGTTCTAGCTAAATTATTCAGGCTATGGATACGTACTTCTTCATTCCCACATTCATGGAAAGAAGCCAATATCCACCCAGTTCCGAAGAAAGGAATTTCCTCTGACCCCTCTGATTACAGACCAACAGCTGTCACATCTTCTCTTGGTAAGGTATTTGAAACTTTAATTAATAAGCACATTGTAAAACATCTTTAATCCAACAGCTTAAATAGTGATAAACAATGTGGTTTTTGTCACAAAAGATCCAGCATTAACATACTCAGTCTCCTAACTCATATCATCTATGAATCAATTGACCTACATGGAGAAACTCATGCAGTAGCCCTTGATATTTCTAAAGCTTTCGACAGAGTATGGCACCATTCCCTGCTGTCTCCCTTGCTATGGACTAGTGTTTTCGGTTCCTTTGATTTTTTCATATCTTAGTGACAGGAAAATAAGAGTAAAAGTAGATGATGTATATTCCAATTTTCACTCAATTAACGCCGGCGTGCTGCAGGGATCAGTTCTGGCGCCAACGCTATTCCTGGTACATATTAATGATTTCTTATCTGTTATCCTCAATCCCATCCACTCATATCCAGATAACTCAACACTACATAGTTCATTCACACTCAGACACCCATTTACAGTACAAAGTCTAATATATCTACCTCTCAACTCAGTACAGCCATCTCCATAAATCTAGACCTATTTACGATCAGTGAATGGGGACAAAACAACCTTGTCTCATTTAATGCTAGTAAAACTAAATATACACAATTTACTAATAGACAGATATTGCCAGATTCGTACATTACCTTCAGTGCCACTAATATTCCCATCTCCAAAAGTATTGAAATTCTTGGTGTCTCACTTAACAATGCCCTCAGCTGGACCTCTCATGTTAGGTTACTTAATAAAACCGCCTCAAAAAAACTTGTATTATTGTACAGATTCCGTTACTTCTTCACTGAAGAGCAGTTAGCTATAATTTATAAGAGTCATGTGCACTCTCAGCTGGAATATTGGTCACCCTTGTGGAATGGATGTGGAGAGGTTGCATTAAAACAACTAGACAAAATTCAGAACAAAGCTGTTACAATTATTAACAACCCTGCCATTACAAATAAACTACCTCCCCTACAAGTAGGAAGGAATGTTGCCTTCCTTGTATTATTTTACAGATATTTTTATGGCAAATACTCAGACGAAGTTGCGTCCATGGTGCCACCTCTACATGCCTTCCCTCGTTCTACACGGGCTCATGAATGGAATGTCACTCAGCCGTATTGCAGAACTTCTGCCTGTCAGAATCCTTTCATTCCCCGAACTGTATCTCTCTGGAACTCGCTTCCCCAGAGTTGTTCCCTCCGAAGTTCAGCCTACAGCTGTTCAAGTCTAACTGTTACAGTTGTTTTATGAACAGAGGACACCAGTAATCTGGTGTATGGATTATTTTTTTTTATTCATTTGTTTTTCCTTTCTCCGTTCTGTTATTAAAAAAAAAAAATCTATTGCCAGACACCTCACTCTCATAAGGGGTGGACACAAACAAATAGCCTCCATGTCGCCCTTTCCCCCTCCATTTCACTACCCTGCAATATGCTCACACACCCCTTCTCATATAGCTTTCCACTCTATTCCTCCAGTTTATCTTTGGCCTTGCCCTCCCTCTCCCCCCCCCCCGTACACTAGTCTAAAGCAGTGATCTGATGACGGTTGACGGTGTTTACGGAGGTATTGCCTTTGCAACGGGCCAAAAACCTACGAATCTGAAATCATTGGCTTCACTATGTTTTTTTTTTTTTAAGTATCATTTTAGTAAATTCCATTGTGATGTTTTAAAAAATTGCCCAATAAGTTATAATAAGGTTTCGTATAAAAAAATGATTTGTTAAATGTTTTATTTATAATGAAAAGTATTCCAAACACTTAATCATATACTCGTATACTGATTACCTTCTTTCTTCCTCAATTACACTGAATCATCGCCATCATCATCATCATCATCATCATCATCATCATACATACTTGGTTCTCTTAGACGTGCAATCACATCAGGGGAGAGTGATTTCTCCGGTCTGAGGTATCTGCTTTTCTATGGCATGATACCAGTGGATCAGATGATGCAAGAATCCAGTGAATCAAGTCTGTGTTGATCCGTACTCTTGAAGTCTTACATGTATGACTCAGTCTAATTGAAATGCGTGGCTTTAACAGACACACATACGGTACTCCGGGATATTCTGGAGAATACCATAGTATCCCCGACAACGAGGCGAACCAGAAACAACGGAGTTCGCCCACGAGAATGCCGACACCCCCACTCGGACCCCACGGGGTAGCCGCCACCAGCCACCATCATTCCGGGCAACAACGACGCATGTCAGCCCCGGCCGTGCGCCCCTGTGACATTCGCCACCGTAGGCGAAAGACACTACCTTCGCGTGGCGGAATCACCGAGTTAGCTAGGGGTGGAGTCAGAAACTGTACTCCAGACAGCACCCCTAATGTAGAGACGATCTATGGTCGCTCTAATAGTGGCAAGGTAGAGACGATCAACGGTCGCTCCCTCCACAACCCGGTAGAGACGATCAATGGTCGCTCCCATAAAAAAAAGACAGAGACGATCTATGGTCGCTCACAACAAAATCAGGTAGAGACGATCAATGGTCGCTCCCTGAAAGCTAAGGTAGAGACGATCAACGGTCGCTCCCTCAGCACACTGGTAGAAACGATCAATGGTCGCTCCCATAAAAAAAAGACAGAGACGATCTATGGTCGCTCACAACAAAATCAGGTAGAGACGATCAATGGTCGCTCCCTGAAAGCTCGGGTAGAGACGATCAACGGTCGCTCCCTCAGCACACCGGTAGAGACGATCAACGGTCGCTCCCTCAGCACACCGGTAGAGACGATCAACGGTCGCTCCCTCAGCACACCGGTAGAGACGATCAATGGTCGCTCCCATAAAAAAAAGATAGAGACGATCTATGGTCGCTCACACAAAAATCAGGAAGAGACGATCAATGGTCGCTCCCTGAAAGCTCGGGTAGAGACGATACACGGTCACTCCCACAGCACCCCGGTGGAGACGATCGATGGTCGCTCCCAGGGTATAGTGAGGAGGAAAGACCTCCCTGTCTCCCCCGGCCTCTGTTCCCTGCGCGAGGCCCTTGAGAAGACCCACCTGTCGGGCCCCCGTGACAGCCGCTGCCGCAGTCCTTCCCTGCCGGCGCCCCTGCCCATAGGAGACCGCAGTCCGTCGCCTCTTCCGGCCCACCCCAGGACACCCGGGCGAGACCTCACCACGCCCCCGCGACGCCGGGACCTGACCCAGAGGTTCCTAGCCCTCTTCGGCCCCAGTCCGGAGCCCAGTCCGGAAGCCCCCGGACGTGAGAGGATGCCCTAGTGAGTTGCCCCGTGCCCTCCCGACTCGCCCTACCCTGGCGACGCCCTCAGTCCGACCGGATCATCACTGAGGTAACCGTGTTTCTCTCCATGAGAGATACGAGGATCCTGCAATTGTGAAGTAGGTTAAGTGCGACTCCTTTTCTCTTAGAATAAGACTAGTGCAGTGATTTCATGTAATTTCCATTGGGGTAACCCAGGACATAATGCTACATTAACGGGCGAGAATATGGGTAGAGACCCCAAGTGAAGATACGTGCGAGTGTCATCCCGAGTTTACTAAGGACTTCTCTCTAGAGCCCAAAGAAAGGATAATACATTATTGGAGTGCTATTGGTTAAACTCTGAGTAATACAGTGGAATAGAATTTACGAGGATTCCGACTTTGTTACGCGTTGGGAAGTGCGAGTCTGCATAACCTACCCGGGAGATGTGTAGTATATAAGTTGTGCTGACGGAAATCTAGTGTTACCAAAACTACGAGGACCGCGAGCGATAACTGTACTCCCCTGTTCCGCACGCTATCCCTGAAAACCCTCCCCACTCCTCATCCCCACTCTTAAAGTCCAAATAAGAACCAGAGTTAATTATCAAAGAATTCTTGCCAATAGAAAACACCTAAACTCCCTTGTTAATATCGGGCCTCATTAAATATTATCATAACTTCTTCCTCGCCGTTCTAAGTCACCCTCCGTGTCTCCCTACCTCCCCCTCCCCTTCCTGGTAAATCACAACCCCCCCCTCTCTCCCCTCACGCGCTCCACGCGCACGGGTATTTACTGTACTCCTAGTACTAAGATTTGTTGTATTGTCATTAATATCTAGGAAGCTAGTATCCTGCAAGATACACAATATTTTAGATAAGGTTTTGTATTGCTCTATATTGTGATGTAATGTCTACTGAAATGTCTTGTGTCTAACTGAAATAATATACGTGTATGGTGTTGCCGAAAGTTTTTATGTCTTGCCTCTCTTCATTGCACTAGCTCCGGTCTCGAAAGAGGACCCCGCTCAGTGTTGAGTTGATTTGGAACGAGAAGTCGAGCCAAAGTCTACTCAGCATTACACTGGTGGCCAGCGGTGGTTCTAGATCCGAGCGTAGAAGAGAGGTAAATAGGAAATATTTGGAAAAATGGCAACTAAACCGCACGTCCAGTTATCCAAGTTTGACCCTGACCAGTATGACATACATACATATCTTGCAATAGTTAAACCCTTATTGGATATTGGCTTCGATAATGACCAACAAAAAATTGCAGTCACACTTCCACTACTGGGTAAAGCCGCAGCGAATATTGTGCCAAAAATTGTCCCAGAACTCACCTGGCAGAACTTTACCAAGTTCGCGGTCCAAGCCATCACCCCATCACTAGGGAAAGTGGTGGCTCTATCCAAATTGGATAGTTTTACTTATGACGGGGATTTAGATAATACCCTGTTACAGGCAAGACGCCTGGTTACTGCTGCCTACCCAGAAGCAGATGAAGAAACCCGGGATCAACATATATTTAATACTCTGCTCAGAGTACTCCCAAGTGTTGTAAGACAACACTTCACTATCCATGATCCAACAGGAGACATGGATAGAGATATCAGTTTAATGAGGCGCCTTTTAGCCGTCCATGCCACCCCTCAACGCATCGGCGAAATAAATCAATTCCCCGTTGACCTCATCACCATCAACTCGTGGGAATTTTCTCCGTGCTACCACGGATGTCCGATCCACGACATCCGTGAGCAGCTAGAAGCTGCCCAGTGCAGCCAAATGACACGAGGGAGCTTACAAACCTCCCCACCATACGCAAATTCCCCTAAGCCCCAGGGGAAGAAAAAACAAAAAGGGAAAAACAAAAAGCGTCCCCCTGCCCCGGCATCCCACCGTAATGGCGGGGGCCACCTCACCTCTCCCCCAGTCTACGACAGGGGAGAACGTTATCATTCCTTTTCCCCCCCTCTCACTATCTCTTCTGTTCTACCTTCCCCTATTCCTGCCACCTCACCACCACTACCGACCTCACAACCCCAACCCCCCCCTGCTCCCGCACCGCCTGTTACTTCCACATACGAGTGCGATGGTTCCTCACCGCCATCCCCGTCCACCTCCCCTACCACCTCAGCCTCCACCGCCTCCACCACCCCCTGCACCACACCTGACATCTCGCCCGCCACGCCTCGCTCACCCTCACCCCTTCCACCCAAGCCCATGTGCCCCGCCCACCCTGCCACCCCCGCAGGGCAACCCACTACCACCGCCCTCTCCCCTCCACACCTACGCACGCCCACTCCGACGTTCTCACCTTCTTCCGCATCCCCAACGCGCGCGACGGCCCGCGCTAACCGACCCCGCCCACCCCGCACGCCTGCTTCCCCACCCACACCCACCCTCAGAACCACCACCACCACCCCCTCCGGCCGACTCTTATGCCCACCCACCCGATACACACACACCGTCAAGCTACATCAGGCCCAAATCCCTCCTACCTGTACTCCCCAGAGACTCAACGCCGCATTACCGCGGCACAAAACCCGGCCTTCACCCACTCTATCCAGCATTCAACCTCCAACCACACCGACAGCCACACCAAGCAACATGAGAATCAAGCGGGCCGTATGGGCCCCTACCCTTACCAAGAACCACCGGCTCCGCGGGCCACACCACCTGTTAAATATCCTCCAGCACACCATCACCCCCTCCGCCCTCTTCATCACCTATGACCAAGCACAGGAGGAAAATTCTTACACTGTCGCCTGGCAGAACACACTCCGACACCTCCAGCCCGTTTACACCACCTCCAACACTCTAGCGTTCCACCTCCAGCCACAGGGACGTGACTTTTTTCAAGAACACGGCGGTGAAATGCGTGGCTTTAACAGACACACATACGGTACTCTGGGATATTCCGGAGAATACCATAGTATCCCCGACAACGAGGCGAACCAGAAACAACGGAGTTCGCCCACGAGAATGCCGACACCCCCACTCGGACCCCACGGGGTAGCCGCCACCAGCCACCATCATTCCGGGCAACAACGACGCATGTCAGCCCGGGCCGTGCGCCCCTGTGACATTCAACCACCACGCCGCCGCCACCGTAGGCGAAAGACACTACCTTCGCGTGGCGGAATCACCGAGTTAGCTAGGGGTGGAGTCAGAAACTGTACTCCAGACAGCACCCCTAAGGTAGAGACGATCTATGGTCGCTCTAATAGTGGCAAGGTAGAGACGATCAACGGTCGCTCCCTCCACAACCCGGTAGAGACGATCAATGGTCGCTCCCATAAAAAAAAGACAGAGACGATCTATGGTCGCTCACAACAAAATCAGGTAGAGACGATCAATGGTCGCTCCCTGAAAGCTCAGGTAGAGACGATCAACGGTCGCTCCCTCAGCACACCGGTAGAGACGATCAATGGTCGCTCCCATAAAAAAAAGATAGAGACGATCTATGGTCGCTCACACAAAAATCAGGAAGAGACGATCAATGGTCGCTCCCTGAAAGCTCAGGTAGAGATGATCCACGGTCGCTCCCTCAGCACCCCGGTGGAGACGATCGATGGTCGCTCCCAGGGTATAGTGAGGAGGAAAGACTTCCCTGTCTCCCCCGGCCTCTGTTCCCTGCACGAGGCCCTTGAGAAGACCCACCTGTCGGGCCCCCGTGACAGCCGCTGCCGCAGTCCTTCCCTGCCGGCGCCCCTGCCCATAGGAGACCGCAGTCCGTTGCCTCTTCCAGCCCGCCCCAGGACACCCGGGCGAGACCTCACCACGCCCCCGCGACGCCGGGACCTGACCCAGAGGTTCCTAGCCCTCTTCGGCCCCAGTCCGGAGCCCAGTCCGGAAGCTCCCGGACGTGAGAGGACGCCCTAGTGAGTCGCCCCGTGCCCTCCCGACTCGCCCTACCCTGGCGACGCCCTCAGTCCAACCGGATCATCACTGAGGTAACCGTGTTTCTCTCCACGAGAGATACAAGGATCCTGCAATTGTGAAGTAGGTTAAGTGTGACTCCTTTTCTCTTAGAATAAGACTAGTGCAGTGATTTCATGTAATTTCCATTGGGGTAACCTAGGACATAATGCTACATTAACGGGCGAGAATATGGGTAGAGACCCCAAGTGAAGATACGTGCGAGTGTCATCCCGAGAAAGGATAATACATTATTGGAGTGCTATTGGTTAAACTCTGAGTAATACAGTGGAATAGAATTTACGAGGGTTCCGACTTTGTTACGCGTTGGGAAGTGCGAGTCTGCATAACCTACCCGGGAGATGTGTAGTATATAAGTTGTGCTGACGGAAATCTAGTGTTACCAAAACTACGAGGACCGCGAGTGATAACTGTACTCCCCTGTTCCGCACGCTATCCCTGAAAACCCTCCCCACTCCTCACCCCCGCTCTTAAAGTCCAAATAAGAACCAGAGTTAATTATCAAAGAATTCTTGCCAATAGAAAACACCTAAACTCCCTTGTTAATATCGGGCCTCATTAAATATTATCATAACTTCTTCCTCGCCGTTCTAAGTCACCCTCCGTGTCTCCCTACCTCCCCCTCCCCTTCCTGGTAAATCACAACCCCCCCCCCCTCTCTCCCCTCACGCGCTCCGCGCGCACGGGTATTTACTGTACTCCTAGTACTAAGATTTGTTGTATTGTCATTAATATCTAGGAAGCTAGTATCCTGCGAGATACACAATATTTTAGATAAGGTTTTGTATTGCTCTATATTGTGATGTAATGTCTACTGAAATGTCTTGTGTCTAACTGAAATAATATACGTGTATGGTGTTGCCGAAAGTTTTTATGTCCTGCCTCTCTTCATTGCACTAGCTCCGGTCTCGAAAGAGGACCCCGCTCAGTGTTGAGTTGATTTGGAACGAGAAGTCGAGCCAAAGTCTACTCAGCATTACACTAATGTTTACCATACATTATATATTTTCATTGAATACATTCATGCCCCTGTAATTTAGGACTGACGTAATTATTTCTCTAATTATTAATCCTTTTTCTTCCTGCACACTTTTCAAAACTGTTCATATATATCGCACTTTTTGTTATCACATATTTATCCACAATCATTCATGTCACTCTTCTGATATGAAATTATACATAAGAATGCACCTACACTGTCTTATTGAAATTTGTTGATGCGGAAACTCATCACCGGGGCTGAGAGGTTAACATTAGGAATGGTCTCTGAAGAAAAAGGGAAGTCCGCGGTAAATTTAAACTGTGGCACTGGGCGCTTCCAGGAAAGTTGGAGGGAAATTGGTATGATTTCCTAATGCGCACACATGAGCAGCTAATTTTTGCATATATTATTCCTATATACTTATTCTACAAGGCTGTAGCTAGTACATCATTCAATATGGCTCGATCTGGTTTGTTTAAGGCTTTTATAAAAGTACATAATATCATAATCTTCTTATTAGAAATCGGCGAACTGTTAGAGTAACACATATTTGTAGTCAAACCGAATATCGTAAAACAAAAAAAAATTACAGATGTTTTCCGCGTAAGGGAAAATTATTTATTGTCCTGCAGTTCCTTAACATGAGGTAATATTCCTGCAGAAACCCTTTGAAACTTGTCAATTTTGTATATAAGCTTCTCATTTCGATTACATCCATCCATACCTAGGCTGCTTCCCCCAAGAAAAGGGAGGTAGCCGAGACAGGACGACACACTCCCCATTTACTCATCCATTCAAACACATTCATTCCCACCGTAACCCCAAAGGGAAGAACGGACAGATCCTCACCGCACCATACCGCACAAGGGTCAACTGCGCAATGCAATCAGTGACATCCGCAGCAGGGCCCGACAGCAGAACTGGTTTACCCCTGCCACATCATAACAGACCCATCCCCTTACCTGCACCTGACCTGACTAGCTGATCAGATCAAATGCAGGAGAATATCCCCTCAGGGTTGCGTCATCACTTATTCATTCACAATTTCTCTCCATTTATTTCTGTCACGCACAGCCACTCTTCCTCGCTCAACAGACATCCCTCTCGCACCCAGCGCTCTCTTCACACTGTCCATCCATCTTATTCGTGGTCGTCCTCTCAGCCTTACACCTCTCACATCAGATCTAGTTATCTTTTTCACCAATCGCTCATTATCCATTCTCTCCATATGCCCAAACCATCACAACACCCTCTGCTCAACTCTACCAACCATCTCCCGAACAACACCAGTTCTCCTTCGCACTTCATCATTTCACACTCGATCCATACGCGTCACTCCACACATACTCCTCAGATACCTCATCTCCATTACATTCAAACTTTTCCTCTCTGCTACACCCATATTCCATGTTTCAGCCCCATATAACGCAGTCGGTACCACAACACCCTCATACAGCCTTCTCTTTACATCCATTCTAAGCGAACGACATCTAAACACTTTTTCATTCCTCCCAGCACCTTTCCTACTTCATTTATTCTAAACTTCACTTCTGCATCTATTCTTCCATCCACAGCAACATGTGACCCGAAATACTTAAAACTCTCTATCTCCTCAAGCAACTCGCCATTCAAAACTATATTCATCCCCCTACCATCTACCAACCTCGTACACTTCATCACTTTACTCTTATTCTCATTTGCTTTCAATTTCCTCCTTCCACACACCCTTCCAAACTCCTCTACCAACTGTCTCAATCCCTCCTCTGAATCAGCCACCAGTGCAGTATCATCTGCAAACAGAGCTCCTTTAGATTCCACTCTCCACCATCAACATTCACCAGACTCAGCTCTCCACCTAAAACTCTTGCATTCACCTCTCTTACAACACCATCCATGTAAATATTAAACAACCAAGGCGACATCACACATCCCTGTCGCAGCCCCACTCTCGCGGGAAACCAATCACTCACAGCATTTCCCACTCTTACACACGCTCTACTATTTACATAAAAACTTTTCACCCCTTTTAGTAACCTACCATCATGTCCATACAATCTTAAAACAGTCCACAAAGCCTCCCTATCAGTTCTATCATACGCTTTCTCTAAATCCATGAATGCCCAAAACACATCCTTGCCTTTTGCTAAATACTTTTCACACACTTGTCTCACAGCAAACACCTAATCCACGCATCCTCTCCCTCTCCTAAAGCCACACTGCTCCTCACCAATCACTCCCTCTGTACCCTCTCTAACTCTCATAATTAACACTACCATACACCTTACCTACAACACTCAACAGACTTATACCCCTAAAGCTAGTACATTCATACTTATCACCCTTGCCTTTATACAATGGGACCACACAGGCACTTGCCCAGTCAACTGGCACCATACCTTTCAGAAAGCATCTTACTAACCAGTCAACAATAGTCACTCCAACACCCTTCAGGCATTCCACAGCACACCCATCCATACCCGCAGCTTTCCCTGTTTTCATCTCCTTTACTGCCTTCTCCACTTCCTCCATCGTGATCAAAGAATCATTCAACCCTCCCAACACATTTATTCCTTGCACCCTTCCATCCGTCACAATCTCAGCCACCCTTTCCTCCTCTACTTTTAACAATCTTTCAAAATACTCTGCCCATCTCTTCCTTACTGCATCCATCTCAGTTAACATCCTTCCATCCTCTGCTTTTACTCGTTCTTCCTTCCCAGACTCTCCCTATCGCACCCTTTTCATCTCCTTCCAAAACATTTTATTATTCTGTTGAAAATTCTCAGTCAGCCGCCTACCCCACCTCTCATCTGCAGCCACTTTAGCATCACGCACAGCCCTTCTCCCCCTATTCCTCTTTTCCTTATATCTTTCATATGACATCTCATCCTTCCTCTGCAGCCACACTTCATATGCACGTCTCTTCTCAGCCACTGCCAAACTTACTTCCTCGCACCACCATTCACTTCCTTTTCTTACACCACCACCCAAACGTCTCACACCACACACCTCTTCTGCATGCCTCACCACAGCACTCTTAAGCAACTGCCATTCCTCCTCCACACTGCCATTTTCCCGATCTTTCACTGCGTTCCACTCATCTTTCAATTTCTCTTGATACTCTATCTTTTTCTCTCTTTTATCCAACTCACTCAATTTCAAAACCTCCCTGCCACGCCTAACCCTCCTAGCTCTCACCCATCTCTTACCTACTCTTAACTTTCCCTCCACCAGGCAGTGGTCAGACATACCTCCACCCTCCCATCTCAGAACTCTTACATCCAACAATCTTCCTATTACATTCCTAGACACAACCACATAGTCCATCAAAGCTCTATCAACAACCCTTCCACCCTCCTGTCTCACCCATGTATACTTATAAATATCTTTCTTCTCAAGCGCGTATTTCCAATTGTCACGAGTCGGCTAGTGACATTGGCTTTTGTGGGAAACTGCGAACTCTAGCGGAATCCCAGTTTATCGTTCAGTTAACCGCTCACTCGGTCGGGAGTGTTTTTCAGACAATTTTCCAATGTGTCATAAATGTCCTTTGCAAGACATTAGTGCTTCCGCTGAGCAATTTGTTTTGGGAGTGTTTCGCTCATTCTAGCCGTTAGTAAGGCGGCCACAGCACTTGCCTCTTTCTCACGAGTTAGTCAGTCAAGGTTTGAGCGCCACAGAAGTAGGTAGTGTGTGGTAGTGTCCTTCCTACGACGCAGTTCCCACCACCATCGTATTCCCACCTACAGTAGTGTGATCGGCAAGAAACTTAAGCGAGTGCAGTGTCTTTCCAGTAACGACGCCCAGTCATCTGCTTAGTCCACTCTTTGACCAGTATTTTCTTTTCGTTATCCTAGACTTGAGAGTTTAGTTAAGGTGCTGTTCCCTCACATGCCAGCTGGGTGCGCCGCATGTTGTTTTCCTAGGTTTAAGAGTCTAGCTTTTGAGTGAGTGAGTGCGATCTCCTTAGTTTGAATTCATTTTGAAATGTAACGTAAATTTATTCCTTTGTAATCAATAAATTTAAATTCTTTTTCTCTAGCTTAATGTAATGTAAACTCGTGTTTCATTTCTCCATACTAAGCTTATTTCCCTTATAGCTCCTAGCTTGCATAAACGCTTTGCTATTCATAACTGGTACTTAGGCCAGTCTTGTTGTATTAAGCTTAAAATCCGCTGTGCCATCTAGGAGTTAATGCATCAGCAAGAACCTGATATCATTAATAGTTTTAATTATTGATTGTCAGGGGTAAAGTCACTTTCTCCAGAGGCTAACAGTACTAACAACAGCATTTGTAAGTAATTAGTCTCTGCTGTGTACTGCTGAGAAAGTTTATAAATTCTCGTCCTGATAGAATCGGCGAAGCTAGCCAGAAGAAAGTAATCATTGCTTGATTTTAACAAGACAATTCATTGTCCCTGCTCTTCAGTATTACTGAAAATTATCTTTTAATACTGTATAATCTTTAAAACCCCGTGACAATTGGCGACTTCATTCCAGGATATTAACTCCTAGTTCTAAAGCTATTCACGAGATAATACTTACTCGTTCATATTTAGGTATTTATCATTAAAGTCTATAGGCACTACCTTATTGGTGATTATTGATTCATTTTTATTAATTTACATAATAGTTTTGACAGTCAGTTGTTTGTTTAATTTTCTTTCTTTACCAGTTTAATTAGATAAAACTGGTCACCACTAACCTGTGCCTATATTCTTTATTTTTGATTATTGGCATCTCTCTTTGCAAAAAAAAATCGCAGTCAGTACTGAGACGCTAGTACTTAGATTGAGTTAGCATCATGTCGACCAGCATCTATGTACAGGAAGCCAAAGATATGGGTCTTACTGACCCAACTGAAATCAAGGAGTTCGCCCTCTCTCGGTTTAATTACGAACAGCAGCGCGAGAGTGATGCTCGTGAGAAGCATCGAATTCAGCGTGAGGAACAAGAAAAGGAGCACGAATACAAGTGAGAACAGCGTGAACACGAGCGAGAACAGCGCAAACATGAGCGAAAACAGTGCGAACTCGACTTAGAACACGAGTGAAAACAGTGCAAACTCGACTTAGAACACGAGCGAGAACAGCGCGAACATGAGCGAAAACAGCGCGAACTCGGCTTAGAACACGAGCGAAAACAGCGCGAACTCGACTTAGAACACGAGCGAGAACAGCGTGAGGAACGAGAGAGAACGAGAACACGAACGTGCCGAACGAGAAGCACGCGAAAAACATGAATTTGAAATGTTGAAGCTCAAGCGAGATTCCTTGGCTTCAGACATGTCTGGTGCAGTTGGTCCAAGCTCCACGAGCGTTCTCCCTGCACATGTTATGGAGACCCCACACATCAAGCTTCCCCCATACAAAGATGGCGAGCGAATCGAGCCATACATAGCTTGTTTTGAAGACATGGCTCAACTTTACCAGCTGGATGATGCAGCTAAGCGGCTTTAGTTTCTTAGCCTGTTTGAGGGCCCTGACTCGATATTCTCCACAGAGTTCGTGGAGACGATCTCACGTTTGAGATGATGAAGGCCACACTCGTCAAAGCGTACGGTCTCACAGCTGACGATGCCAAGAGTCAGTT
Organism: Coenobita brevimanus; assembly: GCF_032717465.1. NCBI lineage: Eukaryota > Metazoa > Arthropoda > Malacostraca > Decapoda > Coenobitidae > Coenobita > Coenobita brevimanus. Next base: position 33,054,055 of record NC_137019.1, read on the forward strand.
CATGAGGGCGTGTTTACAGGATAAAGAGACTCCCGTTCAGTTTCTTGACCGGCTTACTGCTTACTTAGATGAGAGGATGGAGAAAGATGAAACTCTTTCCACGTGTGAGGGGATAATTGACCTTATGCTGCGCATGCAGCCAGAAAAGTCGTGGCCTACTGAACTTATGGCTCAGCTTAAGATCTGCCAGGTAAGAGATACCAGCCAAATGGTGAAGAAGGCTGACATATATTTCACTGCATACGGGTATCAAACTTGCAAGAAGCATACCTGGAACAGGAAACCTGATTAATCTGGGAAATCGTCTCAGGCTGAACCCCAGCAACAAGGCCGTTTTCAGAATAATGGCCAAGGTCCAAAACCGCAGAGGAAGGACCAGGGGCAAAACACTCAGAAATCTGAATGGAAGAGGTACAACAGGTACCCTAACCAGCAGCAGTATCAGCCACGCAACCGACCATCGGGACTGTCCTTTTCAGCACAAGCTCAAGTGAATAGGAGGCAGGAGGCGAATTCAGCCTTGATTCCTCAGCAGCAGCACGATGGTGACGTCCCTAGCAGTACGGGTACTCCCCCACAGTTCTCTAGTTCCACAGCGACAGTGAACCCCCCTCCACAGATGGCCAATACTTCATCTCCCCAGGCAATAAGTATGACCCCTCAGTTTCAAATTCTCAGGGCACCATGTTTGCCACATCATTTATTCAGCAGCCTCATGAGTGGCTAGCTGCTTCCTCCACAGGCTCTCCCACAGGTGACAGTGCCTTCCTTGTTCAGCCAGGGTTTGTGGGAGACATCCCTGTGAAGGTCCTGAGAGACAACGGGTCCTCAGGTTGCTCTGTCAAGCAGAGTCTAGTTCGGCCTGAGCAGTATACAGGTCGACAGATCCAAGCTAACCTTATTGATGGATCAGTGAGATTGTTCCCTGAGGCACGTATCCAGGTGGCATCTCCATTTTACACTGGTACGACACTTGCAGTTGTCATCCCAGAATCTTTGTTTGACCTAATCATAGGCAATATTCCCGGTGCCAAGGATAGTTGCACCGAAGATGACACTACTCAGACTTCGGCTGCAGAAACATGAGCCAGGACTGAGGCTCATTGTGTCACCCCAGTGACCATTGAATCACCGCAAGATCTGATGCATAGCCAAATTGTTGTTCAAGAACAACACTCTGACCCGACACTTGCTGTCGTGCAAAAGAAACAAAAGGGTAGAGAGATAAAGTATTCACGGGGAGGTCGAGCCAAGTTCCTTCGCAAACAAGGACGGCTCTACCGTGAGTCCCGAACACATGAGGGCGAGGTTCGATTGCAGTTTGTCATTCCCGCCAAGTACCGCCTAGCAGTGTTAGAATGGGGTCATTGTTCAGCCTCAGGAGGTCATATGGGCAAAAGGAAGACCCAAGGCCATATCTGAGCTGACTTTTCCTGGCCAGGGATGGGACGAGACATAGATAGTTTTGTGCATTCCTGCAGTGTGTGTCAAAGTACCACTAATCAGGGACATGTCCTTCCTGTGCCATTTGAAACCACACCTGTAATCTCTGAGTGAGTTGAGAGACAGGGTAGTGGTGAAGTGGGTGCAGACCTGATGTCTCGCCTATTGGCCCCACAGGACACATCATGTCCAGGGCCTGTACATACATATGTACCTTAAGTTAAGGGGGAAGTTTGAGAACCCTGCAGAGACAGTCCGAGGCTGTGTATGAATTACCTTGTGGAACGTCTCGAGCTGTGGGCCTCTTTGAGGATTCCCGGGGAATGCACAATATCCACACGAGTGTTCACACCCACAGTGGGTGTTAAAATGTGACCTGCCCGAGATTGCGTAGCAATTCTTAGCTTTCTGTCATTAATCGTAAACGTAGAGTTAGTTAACAAGTAAACTGGGTTCCATTAGCGAATCGCAGCATTTGATGTCATGCACAGACGCCCAGTCTTTTCTTTCATGACCACATTCCCTGGTTAATTTAGCGAATTGCAACGTTTGATGTCTTGCACAAACGCCCAGTCTTTTCGCTAATTAAGTTTAGGGTTTAACCGTTAAACTGGGTGATGGGATGTTGTTAAGGTGCTGTTCCCTCACATGCCGGCCGGGTGCGCCACATGTTGAACCCTCACACCAGCTTCTGGGGATTGGGTGATGGGATGTTGTTAAGGTGCTGTTCCCTCACATGCCGGCCAGGTGCACTGCATGTTGAACCCTTACGCCAGCTTCTGCGGATTGGGTGATGGGATGTTGTTATGGTGCTGTTCTCTCACATGCCGGCCGGGTGCGCCGCATGTTGAGCGAGGTGCATGCCAGGTTAGAGCTCCCCCGCTAAGAACCCTCATGCCTACGTTTCCTAGTTAATACTGTAAATAGTGTACTTTTTGTAACATAAGTACTGATTGCTAGGCAGAGAGAGAGAGAAATGTTACTTTTGATGCTCCACCTTGATTGTTTTCGCAGGTGCAGCTGGTGGGTGCAGCATTGCCATGCAGATTAGCTGGTCGACCCTGTCACATTATTTACTATAAATTTGTATTACATGATTTTACACGTAGGTACAGTTACAGCACAACTGTCACACCTACACCATGTATTACATACATTACGCTACATAACAATTAGTTGTTAACATAAATGTACGAACTTTTCGCTCAGTTTGACCTGAGTACAGGATTTTTCACTGTCGTCACGGAGTTTTTCCCTCAAGCTTGCTTCTATTAACGTAAATATGAGTTTTTTTTTTGCTCACTGGCGACTGCGACTTTCTCCTGTAGCAGGATAGCACACACACCACAGTGTGAATCTTGTGTGACTGAGTTAGGATTTATATGTATGTATATTGAAATTTTTTCCCTGGGAAAAAATTTCAACTTTTGATGGGGCATAATGTCACGAGTCGGCTAGTGACATTGACTTTTGTGGGAAACCGTGAACTCTAGTGGAATCCCAGTTTATCATTCAGTTAACCGCTCACTCGGTCGGGAGTGTTTTTCAGACAATTTTCCAATGTGTCATAAATGATTGTCTTTGTGCAAGACATTCATGCTTCTGCTGAGCGATTTGTTTTGGGTGTGTTTTGCTCATTCTAGCCGTTAGTAAGGCGGCCACAGCACTTGCCTCTTTCCCACGAGTTAATCAGTCAAGGTTTGAGCGCCACGGAAGTAGGTAGTGTGTGGTAGTGTCCTTCCTATGACGCAGTTCCCACCGCCATCGTATTCCAATCTACAGTAGGGTGATCGGCGAGAGACTTAAGCGAGTGCAGTGTCCTTCCAGTAACGACGCCCAGTCATCTGCTTAGTCCACTCTTTGACCAGTATTTTCTTTTTGTTTTCCTAGACTTAAGAGTTTAGTTAAGGTGCTGTTCCCTCACATGCCAGCCGGGTGCGCTGCATGTTGTTTTCCTAGGTTTAAGAGTCTAGCTTTTGAGTGAGTGATTGCAATCTCCTTAGTCTGAATTCATTTTGAAATGTAACGTAAATTTATTCCTTTGTAATCAATAAATTTCATAGTTCTTTTTCTCGAGCTTAATGTTATGTAAACACGTGTTTCATTTCTCCATACTGAACTTATTTCCCTTATAGCTCCTAGCTTGCATAAACGCTTTGTTATTCATGACTGGTACTTAGGCCAGTCTTGTTGTATTAAGCTTAAAATCCGCTGTGCCATCTAGGAGTTAATGCATCAGCAAGAACCTGATATCATTAAGTTTTAGTTATTGATTGTCAGGGGTGAAGTCACACTCTCCAGAGGCTAACAGAACAAACAACAGCATTTGTAAGTAATTAGTCTCTGCTGTGTACTGTTGAGGAAGTTTATAAATTCTCGTCCTGAGAGAATCGGCGAAGCTAGCCAGCATAAAGTAATCATTGCTTGATTTTAACAAGACAATTCATTGCCCCTGCTCTTCAGTATTACTGAAAATTATCTTTTAATACTGTATAATCTTAAAAACCCCGTGACACAAATCACCATCTCTCGCTCAGCACACATCGCTATCATTCGTTCCCCATTTTCATTTCTTCCAGGCACACCATGCATACCAACTACACCTTCAACTGCTACATTTCCCACTCTAGCATTCAGATCTCCCATCATTACCACATTCACATTCGCTCTAAAACTCTGCAGACACTCATCAACATCATTCCAGAAAGACTCCCTCTCTTCTTCATCACTTTCACTACCAGGCCCATATGCACTCACAAACAACCACAACTCACATTCAAATTTCGCTTTCACCCACATCAGTCTCGATGACACCTCCTTCCATTCAATCACCCACTGCTGTACTTCCGGACTCACTAACAAGGCCACACCTTCTCTTGCCCTTCCTCTATCAACACCTGACAATCTTCCATTCACACTTCCAAACATAGACTCACCCTTCCCTTTCATCTTCGTTTCACTCAAAGCTAACACATCCAACTTTCTTCTCACAAACATTCCCCCAGTCGATTACATAGTTACCCTTATTTTTGGCCAGAAATTGCGCGTATGGATCACTGTGCTCCGCCTCATTCACATGCACTTTCCTCGTTGGTGTTTCGCGCTTCATCCTCTCCACATGGCCAAACCACCTTACTGTAATTCTCCAAACTCTTACTGTTACATCCACAGCTACACCACAACTGTCCTTCACCTCCTCATTTGTCAGTCTGTCTCATCATGTAAATCCACATGCTCCTCTCAAATCACTCGTTTCTACTGCTCTCAATCTTGACTTGTGTTCTTCCACTACTGACCAAGCTTCAATTCTATGCGTTAGAGTTGGTATCATAAAACTATCATGCAGCGACTTTTTTACTTCTATGCTCACTTCCCTGTCCCTTACCACTGCTTTCAAACAACCAGCAACCTTTCTTCTCTGTTGTACCTTATCAAGCACTTCACCCTTCAAACATCCCTCCTTACTCATCGCACTACCCAAGTACTTAAATGCACTCACATATATGTACGTATACACACACACACACACACACACACACACATTTATCTATCTATCTATCTATCCATCTATATATCTATATCTATCTATCTGTATTTATCTATCCATCTATCTATATATCATCATCACTTAATCCTTAGGAGTAAACTATAGCACCAGTCGAGCAAGGCGGTACTCCCAAGGTGGGTGGAAAGCTGATGACAGAGAAAGCTGGAGCTCCCATTTCAACAGCCATGGGGACTAGTTCCTGACCATCCCCCTTTGCTGAACTTTTTCAGTGTTTCAGTAACGCAGAGAGTAGGCCAGCATGCTCTCCAATACGAGTTTCTCTAACTATCCACATCAATCTACATGCACAGCACACACTATACTTCCTTTTCAAAATTATAACAAAAAAATGGTGTCTAATAACTAAGCCTCAGAGTCCCCAGAGGGGGGGGGGAGATTATAAATACCCCCACCATCTGCTCCACTCTCGGTGACGACACAACTAGCTGCCTGGAACCACTGTCCAACTGACTTCTTCATTTCTGCACCACTCGTGACCTTTCCTTTACCTTTCCCTCTGCTCAGCACCACATCTCCTCTAAAACTCACCTTCTCCTCTTAACTGAAGGTCAGCTGTCTGAGGCAACTGATAGTAAATCCTTTTCTGTATCCTCCTACTTTCTCTATACTCATTTCAAAGTCAAAGGTGGCTGTTGTGTATATGTATGCAACGACTTATCTTCCTTTCGCATTTCTGTACTTGATTCTTCTGAAATCTCTACTCTCTGGCTTCGGCATTCCTGTAATTCTCTGATTAAATATATTTGTGCTGTTTATTTATCTCCTAATACTCGTACTACTGACTATAAAAAGTCTTCTACTATCTTAATTCTATGATGGAACACATCATATCCATTTCTCTTTTCTGTGAAATCTCCATTCTAGGAGATTTCAATGTTCACCACCACCTATGGGTCTCCTCTCCTTTCACTGATCCACCTAGTGAACAATCCTAAATCTTTTCTATCCTTAATGACCTAGTGGAGCTTGTACAGCACCCTACCAGTATCCTTGACCACCTTTGGAAAGAGTTCCAACATACTTGACCTCTTATTACTAATCCTTCTGCTTACACTGTCAATCTTGCTTCTCCGTTGGGCTCCTCTAGTCACAACCCTATTACCTAAAACTGTCCTATTGCTCTATTACGGTCTGTGGACCCTCCAACGAAACGTCGGTTGTGGCACCTTGGAGCTGTTGATTGGGAGAGCCTCAGGCAGTACTTCCTTGATATTTCCTGCAATGATTATTGCTTCCATGGCCGGGAGCCTTCTGAATGAGCCATGTGCAATATACTGTAGAGATTATTCTCTTGGGCATGGAAGCATACATTCCCTTCTCATATCCTTTGCATAATGCAAAAAAGCCTTGGTTTTATCACGCTTGTTCTACTGCTGTCCGCAACAAGGAGAAGGCCTACAAAAGATACAGGAGCCTACCCACCCCTGAATCATAATTTTATTATGTTTCTGCCCGGAATCGTGCTAAGTCTGTCCTTTGCTCTGCTAAAAACAACTTCATTGGTACTAAATACTCTCAACTCTTTGACTCTAATTCTTCCCGCTCCTTCTGGCACCTTGCCAAAAACCTTTCTAATAACTTTACCTCATCATCCTTCCCTACGCTTTTCTACACTGATGGCTCTGTAGTTATTTCTTCTACTGATTTAGCAGATCTCTTCGCTCAGACATTCTCCTCCAGTTTCACTGTAGACGATTCTGGTGCTGTTTTCCATCACTTCCCCCCTTCTAACTTCCTCATGGCTGACATTAAAATTCAGCTGTTGTATTTTCTGCCATCACTGACCTTAATGCTAACAAGGCATATGGGACTGACGGAGTCCATCCTGTTGTCCTCAAGAACCGTGATTCCGTGCTTACACCCTGCCTAGGTAAATTCTTTCACCTTTGTCTTTCAACATGTACCTTTCCATCTTGCTGGAAGTTTCCTCTCATTCAGCCAGTCCCAAAGAAGGGTGACCATTCCCAACCCTCTAACCATCGTCTAATTATTTTAACATCCTGTGTCTCAAAAGGTTTCGAGTCTATTCTTAACAGAAAAAATTTAAAGCATCCTTCCTATCACAACATTCTTTCTGATCGTCACTACGGGTTCTGTCAGGGACGTACAACTGGCGATCTTCTCACCAATCTTTCAGGCTCATGGTCATCCTCCTTTCGGGACTTTGTCTAAAGCTTTGCCATTGCACTTGACATCTCAAAGGCTTTCGATGGAGTCTGGCATAAATTTTTAATTTCCAAACTCCCCTCTTACAGTTTCTGTCCTATTCCTTCTATCTGTGCCTTCAACTATAGCTTCCTTTCTGGTCATTCTATAGTCGCTGCTGTAGACAGCCATCATTCTTCTAAATCTATCAACAATGGTGTTCCTCTGGGTTCTGTCCTATCACCAGTTTCTTCCTTTTATTCATCAGTGACCTTCTAAGGCTCTATGCTGTACATCTGACCCTATCTACTCGTATAGTGATGATTCCATCCTTCACCTTTCCATTTGGTTCCCACAACGTCCATCTCAGCAGTTACTTCAACAAACAAGGGAGAAGGCTATGACACACCTAATGTCTGAGTTGTCTCATATCTCTGACTGGGATAAAAATAATCTTGTTCTTTTTAATGCATCAGGAACTCAGTTTTTACACCTCTCAGCCCAACACAATCTTCCACATGAGTACCCACTAATGTGTAATAATATCCAGCTCAATCCTGCTTCATCCTTGAACATGCTTGGGGTTTCATTCACTCAGGACTTATCCTGGAAAGATCATATTGCATCTCTTGTAAAATCTGCTTCCAAGAGATTGGGTGTGCTAAGCTAACTCTATACCTTCTATACCCCTGCACGGTTGTTGTCTTTATATACGAATTTTATTCAGCCCTGTGTAAAGTACAACTCTCACGTGTGGGCTCCACACATACAGCTCTTCTCAATAGGGTGGAGCCAAAGTCTTTTCGTCTCATTAACTCTCCTCCTTTTACTGGCTTCCTTCAACCTCTGTCTCTTTGCCACACTGTTGCATCTTTATGTTTTCTGTCACTACTTCAATGGTCACTGCTCCTCTGAACTGTCTGCTTGCATCCCTCCAGTTCTTCGACGGTTGCGTAGCACACGTCTAGCAACAAACTCTCATCCCTTTTATGTCCAACTCTCTAATGCAAGAGTTAATCATTATTCCCAGTTCTAAATTCATGCAACAGGTCAACTCGGAACTGTCTTCCTCTGTCTGTATTTGCTACTTCCTATGATCTCCAGTCTTTCAAACGCAGTGTGTCCAGGCATCTCGAAATGAACGGATCTTGAATTTAGCTCTTTTTTGTGCTTTTTTTTTTTCTTGGAAGGAACTATATGCAGGCTCCTGGCCTTTGGTTCATTCTTTCTTGCATAAAAAAAAACAACATAGTAAATCGTTGGCTGGTGTACAGGAAACCTTTTAGCTTGTCATTCAGTGTATAGTCACCCGTAGACTAAAGGAACAGGGAAGAATCATTGAAAGAAAGACAGAAGAGGAAGGGAGGAAAGGACAGAAGAGTGGAAATGACAGACTCCCAAGAGCAACACTACATTGAGGGAGTGGATTATATATATATATATATATATATATATATATATATATATATATATATATGGAGCCTCTGTGGTACAGTGGTAAAGTGTGCGTTTTCGGACACTGAAGAACGAGGGTTCGGCCCCGCCAGCGTAATAAACTTTGGGAGCGTTCTTCTGGCCACATACTGCATTGGCGGACACAAGGGGTGCCGTGGCTGAACCAGTGTCGCATACTATAAAGTATGCTTGCACCCAGTCGGCTTGCGCTGGCCAATTACACTTGGTTCACAGACTACACACACATCCAAAGCCACTCCAACACAACAATTACACTGACAAGCACTGCTCACCCTACATACAATTCTACCGGACAGCCTAAGCCACTTGGTAGAGATACATTGGATGTATCGTCCCCACTTCGGTAGGGATAGGTCGGTCCTGCAGTGGACAGTCAAACGGCTGATCATGAGATATATATATATATATATATATAGTTTGCATCCCTTTACCTCTACGACGGGTGCATAGCACTAGTCTAGCAACAAATTTTCATCCCTTTTCTGTCCAACTCACTAATGCAAGAGTTAACCTTTACTCCTAGTCCTTCATTTATGCAACAGGTCAACTCTGGAACTGTCTCCCTCTGTATTTCCTACTTCCTGTTATCTCCAGTCTTTCAAACACGGTGTGTCCAGGCATCTCGAAATGAAAGGATCTTGAATTTGGCTCTCTTTTGTATTTTTTTGCCTTGGAAGGAACGTTCTGCTGGCTCAGCCTTAGTTTTCTTCTTCCTGGCATTATATATATATATATATATATATATATATATATATATATATATATATATAGATAGATAGATAGATATATGTTGGGGAGACACGTTACATGCCTGTGTACAAATATATTGGTACGCTCCTGACTGGGAATCGAACCCTGTACGTCTTAGATAGAAGTCAGGCACTGATACCACTCGACCACGGCATGATAAGAGCTACGAACCTGATTTTTTATTTTTTTTGACAAACCAGGTAATTCCATTATGGAAGGATATATTTCAGTCATAATACATTAGGATAATATCACAGCCGCACGCAACTTGGCAAGTGACAGAGCACATTTAATCTATCCCAGACACAACACGAGCGTTTTTAGATGTTGGAGCACATTACACGCATGTGTACAAATATATTTGTACGCTCCTGACTGGGAATCGAACACTGGACCTCTTAGATAGAAGTCCACTCGACCACGGGATGATAAAAGCTGTGACAACCTGTTTTTTTGACGAACCAGGTAAATCCATTATGGAAGGATATATTTCAATCACAACACATTAGGAAGAGAGAAACCTGTACTGTACACAGGAAAAATCATCCAATATATTACCAATATGCCAAGAGTCAAACCCAGAACTGTCAGGTGAAAACCAGGCAGCATACCATTACACCACGACTTCTGACTTGCCATGAGTGCTTGGGATAGATTAAAAGCAACTACTTGCCCGAGTGCCAGGGGGTTATCTCATCCTCTTCAGGCCCGCAGTGGGGGAGAAGGGACATTGGTTGCAAGATTGTGACAATGTGCGATAACTTTTACCTGGTCGTGGCATAGTGGTATCCTGCCCGGCTCTCACCTGAGAGTCCCAGGTTCGATTCCTGGCATATTGGTAATATATTGGATCACAACACATTAGGATTATATCACAGCCCCACGCAACTCGGCAAGTGACAGAGCAGTTTTAATCTATCCCAGACACAATACGAGCTTCTTTAGATGTTGGAGAGAAACACATTACACGTGTGTGTACAAATATATATGTAAGCTCCTGACTGGAAATCGAACCCTGGACCTCTTAGATAGAGGCCAGGCACTGATACCACTCGACCACGGCGTAATAAAGGCTGAGACAACCTGATTTTTTCGACGAACCAGGTAAAACCATAATGGAAGGATATATTTCAGTCACAACACATTAGGATTATATCACAGCCCCACGCAACTCGGCAACTGACAGAGCAGTTTTAATCTATCCCAGACACAACATGAGCATCTTTAGATGTTGGAGAGACACACATTACATGCGTTTGTACATACGTATTTCTTCACGCCGTGGTCAAGTGGTATTAGTGCCTGACTTCTATCTGAGAGGTCCAGGGTTCGATTCCCAGTCAGGAACGTACACAAATATTTTTTTCCTAACTGTCCTAAAAGATTTCATGATGCAATCAACTCCATAAAGAGAGACAGTGCATTACAGTACACATTGCCGAAGCTGATAAAGCCTGTGCTGTAGTGATTATGAAAAAAAAAATGACTATTAATCTAAAATTTATGACTTGCTTATTGGTGATGTTACTTACTCCAAGCATAAAAGAAATTCCCTTGAAACAGTGATTTCACAGTTGAACAAGAAACTGAAGCATTTATTGAAAGGTGATGAGACCCTCATTAACCCGCCCTGTCCCAACCGATTTTCCACCACTGCCCCCCCCCCCTAATCCCGACCAATTTTGGAAATAAAAAAATTGGCTCAAACCTCCACTTTTGGTGACAAACATCACATATTCATAGAGAAATCGCTCACCTGAGGTTTAAAAAAATACTGAATACAGGTAGCAATAGCTCTTACCTTACTGGGTTTTCTATCAGGCTGGCTCCAAAGAAAACGAGTTCTATGGGAGAGTAACTATTCTTCACCACTCATAAACAGTATTTATTTATTTGGTAAGAATATATATGTAGTACGAGAGTATGTTGGTTTTCACACAGTAATATAGGCAATATAAGCATTGTTTCACTCACCAAACACATCAACATACCTGACCTTTTTTGGCGATATTACCTGATCATCATTTCTGACTGTTTTTTCCTCTAATGCTATGCAAACTTTGTCCTCCACATTGTCATCGATTGGGGAATCACTCTGGCCTTGAATTTCGTACCGTGGCACGACATGTCTTTACTGGCCAGGTCACTGGTAACAGGTGAATTGCTGAGACAATGGCGTGTGGGGGGGGGGGAAGGTCATGCAGGGTAAGGCAAGATGTCCCATGTATACGTACCAAAATCACACGCAAAGTATGAAAACTGTGCAGATTAGGGACCCTACAATTGCTGCACGTTTATATACATCAACGGGACTCACAGTGACAAAATGTGTGGAAGTATATATACGTCAACAGGACACAGCGGGTTACAAATCCTCCATCTGTCTCTTCTTCCATACCATACATGCACGGTCTCATCAAAAGTCACAAGCAAAACAATCCTGCTAGACCCATAACAAGCTCAGTAGGTTCAGCTACCTACAAGCTATCCAAATGGGTTGTATCATTACTAAGATCACTTGTTGGTACCATCTCTGACTGAAGTATAAAGAATAATGTGGACCTTGTAGACAAAGTTAATGGGCATAAGGTAAATTGTGATTGTAAAATTGTTATATTTGATGTAACATCATTATTCACCACAATGCGAGCTGTTTGCGGAATCGTTTAATCTCACCCAGTTGGTAAAGCAACCAACCAGAATACCTGATAATCCTGACCATAATGCCCATCTCTTGGATTTATTCTTGACAAATAATCCAGATCAATACAGGATAGAGGTACTGTCACCACTTGGATCCTCTGACCACAATCTCATCAAAGCCTCATTAGTTAACCCTCCTACACCTCCCCATTCCGAACCTGTCAGGGTGACCCGATGGCACTTTGACAGGGCAGACTGGGATGGATTTAGAAATTATCTTGCTGATGTTCCATGGCAGTCTTTCTTCTCTAGTGATCCCAATTCTACCCAGTCCCACATTTGTGACTTAATACTAGCTGGTATGGATTTATTCATACCAAGTCAACAATTCACTAAAAGATCAAACTCTCCAAAATGGTTTGATGGCAATTGTGCCAGAGCAACAGCCCAAAAGTCATTAGCATATAACTCTTACTTAAAATCAAAAACACCTGAATCACTCGCCCAATTCAAAATTGCTAGAAATCATGCAAAAGCTGTATTAAATCTATCTAAATCAAACTTTCTTCAAAAGCAAGCATCAAAACTACTTAACAACCCTAATGACAATAGATTATTCTGGTCAACTCTTAATTCTTTCAATAATAACTTTAACAAGTCATCTTCCATTCCCCCACTAAAATCTTCAGATGGCAATATTACAAATGACCCACGTGGGAAAGCAGATATCTTTGCTAGTACCTTTGCAAGAAACTCTACAATAGATGATACCAGCCAGAATGTCTCAGTACTGGAACTTGATTCTCCCGAAATTGCCCCACTTAAAATACAGACAAGATTTGTAAAATCCATCCTAGACAATTTACCTACCAACAAAGCTCCAGGTCCAGATGAAATTCCGCCGATTGTTTTGAAAAAGTGTTCCCCTGAACTTGCCTCTGTCCTAGCTAAATTATTCAGACTATGCATACGTACTTCTTTATTCCCAAATTCATGGAAAGAAGCCAATATCCACCCAGTTCCGAAGAAAGGAAGTTCGTCTGACCCCTCCAATTACAGACCAATAGCTATCACATCTTCTCTTGGTAAGGTATTTGAAACTTTAATTAATAAGCATATTGTTAAACATCTTGAATCCAACAACTTAATTAATGATAGACAATACGGTTTTCGCCACGAAAGATCCACCATTGACATACTCAATCTCTTAACTCATACCATCCATCAATCAATTGATCTTTTTGGAGAAACTCATGCAGTAGCTCTTGATATCTCTAAAGCTTTCGACAGAGCATGGCACCGTTCCCTGCTGTCCAAACTCCCTTGCTATGGACTAACGTCTTTTGTTCCTTTGATTTCTTCTTATCTTAGTGACAGGAAAATAAGAGTAAAAGTAGATGATGTATATTCGAATTTCCACTCAATTAACGCCGGCGTGCCGCAGGGATCAGTTCTGGCGCCAACCCTATTTCTGGTTCATATTAATGATCTCTTATCTGTCACTCACAATCCCATTCACTCATATGCAGATGACTCAACACTACATAGTTCATTCACACTCAGACATCCATTTACAAAGTCTAATATCTCTACCTCTCAGCTCAATACAGCCATCTCCATAAATCAAGATCTATCTACAATCAGTGAATGGGGACAAAACAACCTTGTCTCTTTTAATGCTAGTAAAACTAAATATATACAGTTTACTAATAGACAGATATTGCCAGATTCGTACATTACCTTCAGTGCTACTAATGTTCCCATCTCCAAAAGTATTGAAATTCTTGGTGTCTCACTTAACAGTGCCCTCAGCTGGACCTCTCATGTCAGATCACTTGCTAAAACCGCCTCAAAGAAACTTGGATTATTGTACAGAGTCCGTAACTTCTTCGCCGATGAGCAGTTAGCTATAATTTATAAGAATCATGTGCGCTCTCAGCTTGAATATTGCTCACCCTTGTGGAATGGTTGTGGAGAGGTTGCATTAAGACAACTAGACAAAATTCAGAGTAAAGCTGTTAGAATCATTAACAACCCTGCCATTACATATAAACTACCTCCCCTGCAAGTAAGAAGGAATGTTGCCTCCCTTGCATTATTTTACAGATATTTTTTTGGCAAATGCTCAGATGAAGTTGCGTCCATGGTGCCACCTCTCCATGCCTTCCCTCGTGCTACACGGGCATCTGGTAGCGCTCATGACTGGAATGTCACTCAACCATATTGCAGAACTTCTGCCTATCAGAATTCTTTCATTCCCCGAACTGCATCTCTCTGGAACTCGCTTCCCCAGAGTTGTTTTCCTCCAAATTTCAACCTACAACTGTTCAAGTCTAACTGTTACAGATATTTTATGAACAGAGGACACCAGTAATCTGGTGTATGGATTATTTTCTTTCTCCATTTGTTTTTCCTTCCTCCGTTCTGTTATTTTAAAAAAAAAAAAAAAAAAAAAAAATTCCTTTTGATGGTATGTTAGAATAACTCAGAAATTCATTAAATAACTTTTCTTTGCTGGTCTCAGACACAACAATGATTCAGTTGATAAAGCTTTACATCAATCAGTCAGGGAAGAGGGGGCAAAAACTCCATGGGGCGCATAGCCTCACGCACCCTTCCACTGCACCCAAGCACTTTACTCTGTGCAACGACTCTTCCTCCTCTAAGTAACTCCCGAGAACTGTGATCGACCTGCCTCAGCCATGAGGTTCGTGGCCTTCCCCTTGGCCACCTCCAACCTGGGTTAACTCATTCAGAGATCACCCTGTGAGCAGAATCAGCCTCAAGAAAGCAAGCTACGTGCCCATATAGTTGGCGCTGGCATTGACGTATTGTGTGCCTAATAGGCCTCGATTCAGTCTCATATAGTGGTCGTCCGTTACGCACCTGGTTGTACCAGCGATATCCCATTATCCTGTGAAGATACTTAATACCGAAGGAGTCAGTTCACTGCTTCAAGTCACTGTTTAGTATCCATGTCTCACAACCATAAAGTAAGACAGGGAGCACCAGCACCTCGAAGATGCGAACTTTGGTCCTTATACACAAATAACGACAGTGCCAGATACCCCAATTGAGTTAAACCACAACCCCGTAGGCCAGACAATGCAGTACCAGATCTCACCATCTGATCTACCGTTGTTATGGACCACACTACCAAGATAAGTGAATCTTTCCAAGACTTCTGTATTTTCATCACATGCTGGGACAGACTGAACTGCTTCATCCAGCAAGCCACCAAATGCCTCGACCTTGGTCTTGGCCCAAGAGACATTTACTCCCAGAGGCTTCGCATTCTCATGAATTTCCTCGAGGGCTTTCAGTAGTGTGTCCAGCGACTCCTCAAGCATAACTGCATCATCGGCAAAGATAAAGTTGGTAACCGTAAAATTGCCAATTGATAACCCACAGTGATTTTGGCTCAAAGCCCGGTCCAGTACCCAATCTATTCATGTGTTGAAAAGCGTGGGGACAAGGACACATCCCTGTAAATGTAATGTTTAATAATTCATGTACAGTGAAGAAGAGGTTGATTAAGAATTCACCTGATAATTCAAGTGACTGCGTTTACAAAATACCATGTAAAGAGTGCAATAAATATTATGTAGGCTCAGGAAAAGAACTTGATGCTAGAATCAAACAACATAGGTATAGCTCTGCTATTAAGAGGAACATCGATGAATCCACTGAAATCAAGAACACAGAGTCTGATAATATGAACCCGAACACTGGGATTGACAAGTTAGATAACTTTATCACAACGAAAATATGTAGCCTAGTTAAGATCACGTAGTTTGTTTAATCTCGTTTGTATATTTTTTTCACCTCATAATTTAAGCACACACCAGTACATGACGGGATTTATATACGGGTATGTATGCATATGTAATTCTCCTTGTAAAGAATAGGTTATACTGTACGTATATTTAACAGTATTTTTTGTCTATGTATATTTGTGCCTTTTTTTTATACAGTATATATGCGTTTGTATGTGCTTACGTAGGTAGTGCACGTATGAAGGTGTGTTCATATTCATATATACTACTGGGTATGTATTAACACAAATATATATATATATATATTGCCAGACGCCTTAATCCCTTAACGAGTGGCCACAAACAAAGCGCCTCCATGTCGCCTGTCCCCCGCCATTTCATTGCCTTGTTCCTAGCTCACGCCCCCCTCTCTCATATAGCTCTCCACTCCCTCCCTCCATCTCATCCTTGGCCTCTCCCTCCCTCTCCCCTCCTCCACCTCACTTACATACACTCTCCTCGTCAGTCTCTCGCTCTCTATCCTCTCCACATGTCCAAACCACCTCAGTGTGTGTCTCCAAACGCTTCCTATCACATCCACATCCACACCACAACGCTCCTTCACTTCCTCATTTGTCAGTCTGTCTCTGCATGTGACTCCACATGCTTCTCTCAAATAACTCATTTCCACTGCTCTCACTCTTGACTTCTGTCTCTCCAACAAGGTCCAAGCATCACTTCCATACGTTTGAGTTGGTATCACAATACTGTCATGTAGTAGCTTTTTCACGTAAATGCTCACTTCCCTGTTTCTTATCACTGCTTTCAATGATCCAGCAACCTTTCTTCCCTGTTGCACCTATTCAAGCACTTCACCCTCTAAACTTCCATCCTTACTCATCACAATACTCAAGTATTAAAAAACGCTCACATTTTCCACTTCCTCCTCATCCAGATTAACTGTTCTTTCACTGACTTCATTTCTCTCAAGGACCATAACTTTATTCTTCCCTACATTTAACTCTAGATTCCGTTTCTTACACACTCTCCCAAACTCATTCACCAAGCCTTGCAGCTCCCCTCCGTCTTCACTCAACAACAAAGTATTATCTGCCGTCTCTCACTAGGGCCGCTCCAGCATCCACTCCTCTACCTTGTATTTCTTTTATAACCCCATCCATATACAGATAGAACAACCATGGAGACATGACACATCCTTGTTTCAGTCCAAGCTTCAAATAGAAATATTCACTCAGTTCACTATCCACACGCACTGCAGCCTTAGCACCCTCATACATACTCTTCACAGCGTTCAGTAACTTCTCAGCTACTCCATATATTCTTAATACTTTCCACAATCCTTGTTTATCCACCCTGTCATATGCTTTCTCGAAATCCATGAAGGCCGCAGGTAAAATGGGGTGAAAAAAAAATGCAAAATGGAAAACTTCGCTTTTCGCCGATATATGGTTCAGTATTTTCGTATAACTTGGTTCATTATATTCATTTGACAGTATTACATAAGATATGAACTTGCCTTGAGCCAAGGTCACATAGTTTTTTTTTAATATGAATATTTTTTGGTGATTTTCTTCTTCACCTGAAATGGGATAAAAAATCATGATGGGGAAAGAAAAAATCATATTTATTTTGCTCAAAATAGAGGTTTTACAATGAATGTCCATACATATTCATAAAGAAAATGATTGATACATCATATCTGAGCACTGCCAAATTAATATTAAAACATGTATATACTCTTCAGTACCTGTTAATTTCTTTTATTTTTTTTTTTTACAAAAAGAAGTTAATCAATGAAGGCCGATACCTTTCTATAATGAAAATAACTGATATTTCACATTTGTGCATCACCAACTTAAATTAAAGCATGTATTCTTCATTGTTACAAAAATTACTTGTTCATAATTAGTTTCTTTACAAGATAAAGAAGTTTAACAAAATTTTTCTTTCTTTCATGTAGCTATATCAAAACTCCTTCAATAAATTATGAGATGACTATGAATTTGCCTTCAAATTCTTTTCAATATCTTTCAGACGAGCAAATGCCATGTCATCTGGGAATCTATAAATATTTTTCATTATCCTGGGCACTTCTGGTCCATAGAATATGTATTCTGTGTCCACAATATCAATATCTTTCATGTTCCGTTCAATCCATGTCCACTTCTTTGGGTCACTCGAAATATTTTTTTTCTGAAGGCAGTCAATTTCTACTCTGATCACTGGACCATCATTATCATCAGCAAAAGTTTTAACTATCTTTCCCAAGAAGTAAATCATACGTGGCTCAGTGTAAACTTTCCAACTGAGTCATCTGTTACTACAGGAGCGTCTGATGGAACTGCCTTGTGTGCCTGTACTTCATCTTCACATTCCATTTCACTTTCATCTTTGTCTAGAGTAAAACTGACATCATCAGCAGAATCACTTTCCATTTCTTCCATCTCTTCTTCACTTGTGGTCTCGGAGAGTGGTTCAGGGTCCCTCTTTTTCCTTGGCACTCTGTTATACTTCTTTTTCTTCTGTGTTTCATGCCCCGTCATTTCCTTTCTACATTCCTCTTGCGTTATGATTTGGCTATGCACTTCCTACCGTGATCAAACAATCATTCAACCCTCCCAACACATTTATTCCTTGCACCCTTCCATCTGCCACAATCTCAGCCTCCCTTTCCTCCTCTACATTTAACAATCTTTCAAAATACTCTGCCCATCTTTTCCTTACTGCATCCATTTCTATTAACATCCTTCCATCCTTTGTTTTTATTCACTTTTCCTTCCCAGGCTTTTCATTTCGTACCCTTTTCACCTCTGTCCAAAACATTTTCTTCTGTTGAAAATTCTCATTCAACCGCCTACCCCACCTCTCATCTGCAGCCACTTTAGCATCATGCACAGCCCTTCTCACCCTATTCCTCTTTTCCTTATACCACTCGTATGACACCTTACCCTTTCTCTGCAGCCACACTTCATACGCAAGTCTCTTCTCAGCCACAGCCATACTTACATCCTCGCACCACCATTCACTTCCTTTTCTTACACCACCACCCACTCGTCTCACACCACACACCTCTTACGCATGCCCCACCACAGCACTCTTAAACAACTGCCATTCCTCCTCCACACTGCCATTTTCCTGATTTTTCACTGCGTTCCATTCATCTTCCATTTTCTTCTGATATTCTAACATTTTCTCTCTTTTATCCAAGTCACCAACTTTCAAAAACTCCCTGTCACACCAAACTCTCCTAGCTCTCACCCATCTCTTACCTACTCTTAACTTTCCCTCCACCAGGTAGTGGTCAGACATACCTCCACCCTCCCCTCTCAAAACTCTCACATCCAACAATCTTCCTATTACATTCCTGAACACAACCATATAGTCCATCAAAGCTCTATCAACAACCCTTCCACCCTCCTGTCTCACCCATGTATACTTATAAATATCTTTCTTCTCAAACAGCGTATTTCCAATCACCATCTCTCGCTCAACGCACATCCCTATCATTCGTTCCCCATTTTCATTTCTTCCAGGCACACCATGCATACCAACTACACCTTCAACTGCTACATTTCCCACTCTAGCATTCAGATCTCCCATCATTACCACATTCACATTCGCTCCAAATCTCTGCAGACACTCATCAACATCATTCCAGAAAGACTCCCTCTCTTCTTCATCCCTTTCACTACCAGGACCATATGCGCTCACAAACACCCACAACTCACATTCAAATTTCGCTTTCACCCACATCAGTCTCAGTGACACTTCCTTCCATTCAGTCACACACTGCTGTACTTCTGGACTCACTAACAAGGCCACACCTTCTCTTGCCCTTCCTCTATCAACATCTGACAATCTTCCATTCACACTTCCAACCTTAGACTTACTTTTCCCTTTCATCTTCGTTTCACTCAATGCTAACACACCCAGCTTTCTTTTCACAAACATTCTCCCAATCTCCTCCCTTTTAGCCTCAATCGTACTACATCCACGCACATTCATAGACCCAATCTTCAGAGTACGGGGATAACTCCATCCCACATCCCTTTCTCTGGCCTGTCTCTTTTTAGGAACTAAAAAACAGAGGAGGGGGTCTCTAGTCCTCTCACCCCGCCCCTTTTAGTCGCTTTTTACGACATGCAGGGAATACTGTGGCAGTATTCTTCCTAACACAACCTGGCCGCATAGTAGTAGTACCGCCCCATAGTGTGGCCAGATTGTGTACGTCAGTTTACACGTGCACACACACACACACACACACACACACACACACCAAGCAAAACAATACCCTGCCGGACAATCGTGCGGGGCGAATGCAATCAATTGTAACGGTTATAAGAACATTACTTTATATAATACCAAACAAATATATATACGAACCCAAATAATAGTGTTTAAGATAAGATTAAGTGATAGAAACTGCTATTTTCAGAAACAGAAACATATATCTGCGACATAAGACCACGCAAATAACAGCAAATCGAAATTAACTTGTTGAACACTTTTGAGATTAAAAAAAAAAAAAAACTTTTCCGCACTGATCATTTGTATTACATCACCCATTTCCACTTGAACCCCCCTCTTTCTAACCATAAATTGGGCTAATTCCAATGATTTCTCTGTTCCTTGTGTCATTTTCTTCATATCGTTGTTCGTTGATTTGCAAAGGATAGTTTAAAGCAATCAGTGACTTCACTCAAAGCATAAATCCTGCAACACACATTTTTACACGGTATGCTTCCCTACGCCAACTTCACCACGCACCAAAGATCCGATCCATCCTGCCTATTCCTTCTTTCTGCTCACCCAATTCATAAAGCAACGCAAGTCACGCGTTCCAAAACACGCTTGTTAGACTACTGGGCAAAATAGGATCAGAAATTCCGTGTAGCTTCTCATAAATCATTCTCTTACTGCCTTGAATGTGGATTGTGTGGAATACAGCTCTGAATAGTTTGAGAGTTGGAAGTGCTGCTGTCTTCGTTATATATCCCCACTTCAAACCTTTAATTTTTTCACCAGGAGGACGAATTACGTGATTCAGTCTTTCTAATTTGAGATGCTTATATTATTCATTGAAAGGACGTTACGGAATGGAAAAGTTAGATATTGCATTCACTGACTCCATCAGTTCGAGATACGTTTCTTACGTTGAATAAATCGTCTGGATTTAGCAGGAGAAAAATTAAAAATGAGAGAAATCACCTGATCAAATACATGGTCTATCGGATCTCCAGGCTCCCAGGTCTTTCAGCACATTTAACGGTGGTTATTTCCATTATTATATTTATTTGGCTGGGACCAACCAAGCGTCTTGCTTGAGGGAATAATTATCTTGTATTAACCACACCTGTGGCGGGGGGGGACACAATCTGGCCGCACTATGGAGTGGTACTACTACTCTGCGGCCAGGTTGTGATAGGAAGAATACTGACACCGTATTCCCTGCGTGTCGTAAGAGGTGACTAAAAGGGGCGGGGTGAGGGGACTAGGGACCCCCTCCTCTATTTTTTAGTTCCTAAAAAGAGACAGGCCAGAGAAAGGGATAGGGGATTGAGTTATCCCCGTACCCTGAAGATTGGGTTTATGAATGTGCGTGGATGTAATTACGATTCAGGCTAAAAGGGAGGAGATTGGGAGAATGTTTGTGAGAAGAAAGTTGGATGTGTTAGCTTTGAGTGAAACGAAGATGAAAGGGAAGGGTGAGTCTATGTTTGGAAGTGTGAATGGAAGATTGTCAGGTGTTGATAGAGGAAGGGCAAGAGAAGATGTGGCCTTGTTAGTGAGTCCGGGAGTACAGCAGTGTGTGATTGAATGGAAGGAAGTGTCATTGAGACTGATGTGGGTGAAAGCGAAATTTGAATGTGAGTTGTGGGTGTTTGTGAGCGCATATGGGCCTGGTAGTGAAAGGGATGAAGAAGAGAGGGAGTCTTTCTGGAATGATGTTCATGAGTGTCTGCAGAGGTTTGGAGCGAATGTGAATGTGGTAATGATGGGAGATCTGAATGCTAGAGTCGGAAATGTAGCAGTTGAAGGTGTAGTTGGTATGCATGTTGCGCCAGGAAGAAATGAAAATGGAGAAGGAATGATAGGGATGTGTGTTGAGCGAGAGATGGTGATTGGAAATACGCTGTTCGAGACGAAAGATATAAGTATACAGTACATGGGTGAGACAGGAGGGTGGAATGGTTGTTGATAAAGCACTGATGAACTATGTGGTTGTGTTCAGGAATGTAATAGGAAGATTGTTGGATGTGAGAGTTCTGAGAGGGGAGGGTGGAGGTATGTCTGACCACTACCTGGTGGAGGGAAAGTTAAGAGTAGGTAAGAGATGGGTGAGAGCTAGGAGCGTTAGGTGTGGCAGGGAGGTTTTGAAAGTGAGTGAATTGGATAAAAGAGAGAAAATGATAAGAGTATCAGGAGAAATTGAAAGATGAGTGGAATGCAGTGAAAGATCAGGAAAATGGCAGTGTGGAGGAGGAATGGCAGTTGTTTAAGAGTGCTGTGGTGGGGCATGCAGAAGAGGTGTGTGGTGTGAGACGTGTGGGTGGTGGTGTAAGAAAGGAAGTAAATGGTGGTGCGAGGAAGTAAGTCTGGCTGTGGCTGAGAAGAGACGTGCGTGTGAAGTGTGGCTGCAGAGGAAGGATGAGGTGTCACATGAGAGGTATAAGGAAAAGAGGAACAGGGCGAGAAGGGCTGTGCGTGATGCTAAAGTGGCAGCAGATGAGGCGGCTGACTGAGAATTTTCAACAGAATAAGAAAATGTTCTGGAAGGAGGTTAAAAGGGTGCGAAAGGGAGAGTCTGGGAAGGAAGAGCGAGTAAAAGGAGAGGATGGAAGGATGTTAACTGAGATGGATACAGTAAGGAAGAGATGGGCAGAGTATTTTGAAAGATTGTTAAATGTAGAGGAGGAAAGGGTGGCTGAGATTGTGGCAGATGGAAGGGGCAAGGAATAAATGTGTTGGGAAAGTTGAATGATTCTTTGATCACGGAGGAGGAAGTGGAGAAGGCAGTAAAGGAGATGAAAACAGGGAAAGGTGCAGGTATGGATGCGTGTGCTGTGGAATGCCTGAAGGGTGGTGGAGTGACCATTGTTGAGTGGTTAGTAAGATTGCTGAATGTGTGCTTTGAGAAAGGTATGGTGCCAATTGACTGGGCAAGTGCTTGTGTGGTCCCGTTGTATAAAGGCAAGGGTGATAAGTATGAATGTACTAGTTTTAGGGGTATAAGTCTGTTGAGTGTTGTAGGTAAGGTGTATGGTAGTGTTAATTATGAAAGTTAGAGAGGGTACAGAGGGAGTGATTGGTGAGGAGCACTGTGGTTTAGGAGAGGGAGGGGATACGTGGATCAGGTGTTCGCTGTGAGACAAGTGTGTGAAAAGTATTTAGCGAAAGGCAAGGATGTGTTTTGGGCATTCATGGATTTAGAGAAAGCGTATGATAGAATTGATAGGGAGGCTTTGTCTGCGGTTTTAAGACTGTATGGTCTTGATGGTAGATTACTAAAAGGGGTGAAAAGTTTTTTTGTAAATAGTAGAGCGTATGTAAGAGTGAGAAATGCTGTGAGTGATTGGTTTCCCGTGAGAGTGGGGCTGTGACAGGGATGTGTGATGTCACCTTGGTTGCTTAACATTTATATGGATGGTGTTGTAGGGGAGGTGAATGCAAGAGTTTTAGGTGGAGGTCTGGGTCTGGTGAATGTTGATGGTGGAGAGTGGAATCTGAAGTAGCTGCTGTTTGCAGATGCTGCTGCACTGGTGGCTGATTCAGAGGAGAGATTGACATAGTTGGTAGAGGAGTTTGGAAGGGTGTGTGGAAGGAGGAAACTGAAAGTAAATGAGAATATGAGTAAAGTGATGAATTGTACGAGGTTGGTAGATGGTAGGGGGATGAATATAGTTTTGAATGGTGAGTTGCTTGAGGAGGTAGAGTGTTTTAAATATTTAGGGTCACATGTTGCCGTGGATGGAAGAATAGATGCAGAAGTGAAGTTTAGAATGAATGAAGTAGGTAAGGTGCTGGGAGGAATGAAAAAAGTGTTTAGATGTCATTTGCTTAGAACGGATGTAAATAGAAGGCTGTATGAGGGTGTTGTGGTACTGACTGCAATATATGGGGCTGAAACATGGAATATGGGTGTAGTAGAGAGGAAAAGTTTGAATATAATGGACATGAGGTGTCTGAGGAGTATGTGTGGAGAGACGCGTATGGATCGAGTGCGAAATGATGAAATGCGAAAGGAGAACTGGAGTTGTTCGGGAGATGGCTGGTAAAGTTGAGCAGAGGGTGTTGCAATGGTTTCGGCATATGGAGAGAATGGATAATGAGCGATCTGTGAAAAAGATAACTAGATCTGATATGAGAGGTGTAAGGCTCAGAGGGAAACCACGAATAGGATGGATGGACAGTGTGAAGAGAGCGCTGGATGTGAGAGGGATGTCTGTTGAGCAAGGAAGAGTGGCTGTGCGTGACAGAAATAAATGGAGAGAAATTGTGAATGAATAAATGATGACCCAGCCCTGAGGGGATATTCTCCCGCATTTGGTCTGATCAGCTAGTCAGGTCAAGTGCGGGTAAAGGGATGGGTCTATTATGATGTAGCAGGGGTAAACCAGCTCTGCTGTTGGGCCCTGCTGCGGATGTCACTGACTGCACTGCACAGTTGACCCTTGTGCGATGTGTTACGGTGAGGATCTGTCCCTTCTCCCCTTTGGGGCTAAGATGCGAATGAATGTGTTTGAATGGTGAGTAAATGGGGAGTGTGTCGGCCTGTCTCTGCTACCTTCCTTTCCTTGGGGGAAGCAGCCTAGGTATATAGATAGATTAACCTCATGGAAGCTGGAGAGAGAGAGAGAGAGAGAGAGAGAGAGAGAGAGAGAGAGTATGCTACTCTGTTGGGTAGTTTGGAGCAGGGCTATGTGACTATTAGACGGACAGATTTTTCCCTGTAGCATTGCACGTCTCCAAATCCGTATTATCTGAGAGATTATTGAAGCTACTGGGCGAATTCTCACATTTTAAAATTAAGATTATGAAAAGTGGGCCTAATAATTCTTGCTTATGCGATTTTTCTCAAAACTACCCACACTAATGAAAAAAAAAAAGTGTCAACTTAGCGTGTACAGCACCAAAAGCGTGTTTTCTTGAGATTATCAAAGCTCTAGCAAATCTATGGAAGTCGTTGGAAAGCTTATGAAAAAGCTGTGTAACAAGCGTTATCGTACAGGTGTGACTTCTCGAAAATCGTCAACGAGTTCCTGAAAAAGTCAGACTGAGAAATTTGAACAACATAAACCATTGTCTTTGAAATTATTATAGGCATAGCTAATTTGTCACGAGCGTCGTTAAGACACTCCACACTTTCAAATGCGGGCACCTGTAACTTCATTCCAGCTATGGGCATATGATTTCATTAGTCAGAGGAAAACTGTTTTCCAAGTGAAAAGTACAGTAACTTATTTCGCTTTTATGTTCTTACTGTTTCCTACAGCCCTAACAATGACAAATACTCTCTTTTATTCTGACTATCACAAAGTAAAAATTACAACTGAGAAGAGAGTTAAAATAATTTCAAGAGAAAAATATATCCTTAAATAATCCTGCTTAATGTAAAAGATTTCCCCTAACTTTATACACCAGTGGTGAAAACGAAATATGCAGGAATCATCGTTATGAAGGAGATAAAACAGACTTCAGCTATCGGAACTTTAAGTTTGCTCTGACACCAGATATTAAAATCCCTTAAAGGAAAAAGATTCGGGCAAATGCCATATGACATTACTCGTTGTTGGCAATCCCCCTATCCCGGAATTTAAACATGAATTACAGTACAAAACTTTACCGGACATCAAAATATGGGTATTATTTAGGTTAACACTAGATGATCTACTCACGAGGAGGGAATCCTATATTTCTCCAAGCTTAATAAACCTTCATAAGTAATCCATGTTCTAAAGTATAAGTTTTTGCTCTGGCTAAGGCCAGACGATTTTAGCATAGGTCGGATTATTTTGCTCATAAAATATCCTTCGGGAAAACAATGGGTCAAAATTTTTATAAGACGTATTTTTTAACATCTCCATATTTCTATTATTTCAGTATTCTACATACAGAAATTCTTACACAAAATGTCACCCCAACACAAACCGAAGCAACTTCCGGAGGCAAATAGTGAAAATTGTTGGTGCTGAGATGTGTGTGTGTGTGTGTGTGTGTGTGTGTGTGTGTGTGTGTGTGTGTGTGTGTGTGTGTGTGTGTGTCTGTCTGTCTGTCTGTTTGTCTGTCTGTCTGATATCAAGCACTGAGTGATACAATGATTTTTTCGCTACACTGCCCTGACCCCATTTATTTCGTCAACATACAGTAGCATTCCGCTACTCTTCTCCCTCTCGCTCCTAGAATCAAATGAATCCTTCAACTAAGCTCGCTCGGGGTGTCTAAAGAGTTCAGACCTAGTGGAAATCGGGGAGTTGAGCCAGGTCTCTGTTTTTATGTCCGTTCGTTGTCTGACTGCGTAGTATAAGGGAAACAATGCATTATTTATACTCATATTTCATATATTCAAGGTATCAAAGTCAAACTCTTTGTAGACATTACTTGAGTTATGCAGATTAAAGTAAGGCTTGAGCTTAAGGGCTATAACAGACAGAAATATTTATCAGGAAACTGTGATGACGACGACTGCGGCTCTGCCACATTCACGGGTTGGCTGAGGAGGGTGGATCACTACTGTACACCTGGCCGCACCTATATAAGCTGCACGTCCCTATGCAGGAGGATATGAAAAGACTGTGTGTGTGTGTGTGTGTGTGTGTGTGTGTGTGTGTGTGTGTGTGTGTGTGTGTGTGTGTGTGTGTGTGTGTGTGTGTGTGTGTGTGTGTGTGTGTGTGTGTGTGTGTGTGTGTGTGTGTGTGTGTGTGTGTGTGTGTGTGTGTGTGTGTGTGTGTGTGTGTGTGCGCGCGCGCGCGCGTGCATGCGTTTGCATAGGGGCTTTTATAATGCCCCACAGTAAATTTATAACCATTTTCTTTAACCATATTCGAAGGAAAGGTGTACATTAAGGTAACATATAGTAATTTTGTTATAGCAAAAGTAAAATTTCATTCTTCATCATAGTCAAGGAGTTAATGGAAGAAGTTTGTAATGCATTAACCTCGAAATCTGGGGAGTGGAGTATAACTGTCTGGCGATAACAAGAATAAAAATGCCACACTGAAAGGATTAATGTTATGCCTTATGGCAGCATGATGGCATCGTAATGTATGTCTGTCTGTCTAGTCAGTGTGTCAGTTTATTTGCAAGTGCAGTCTATGAATCTATGTACTGTACTTTACTGTACTAATATGTATGTACGTGTCAAATATGCATCTGCAAAAATCAGTGGTCTTTCTGTTTATATTTATGCTGTTTCTATTGGTCTGATTCTCTGTGTAGTCTTTAACTAATTGTCTGAGTATCAGTTCAATATATTTTTTTTAATATATCTTTAAGTAACTCATAAGGCAAAGAATCCATCTCCCAGACTTACCTTCATTGTGGTATGAGGAGTCAGTAGGCGTGAAGATGAGATGGGTCGCGTTCTTACTTGGCTGTTGGATGTGGTCAGTCCTGTGACTTTGTGTAGGAGCGGAAGGGGGTTGGTTTGGATTTAGTTTGGCTGTGGACTGCTGCCTGTAACAAGGTGTTTTCGCGGTGTCAGGTGAATACTGGTACTTGGATGAGGAAAATAATAGCAGCAGCAGCTGCAGCAGAAGTAGTAGTAGTAGTAGTAGTAGTAGTAGTAGTAATAGCAGCAGCAGCAGCAGCAGCAGTAGTAGTAACAGTAGTAGTAGTAGTAGTAGTAGCAACCAGAAGAAGAGGAGAAGGATTATACAGGATTACAAAGGAAAGCAAACAGCAACAGACCTCATGGTCCTTTTGAGGCTGCTTGTTACAAAGAAAACTATGACTACACGATCTAACTCTACATGCTGAAGGATAAGGATAGTAAAGCAAGAAGGCTCCCCCACCACCAAACCCTCCAGGAAAAAGTGAGAAAAACCACCTTGCAGCATGGAAAAACTGAAATGGAAATTTCATAGGAAATATTGGAAAGGAAAAGTCGCATTCTATAATATTAAGTCTATAAGCTACCCGATTGAGTAACATGAAAGAGAAAGTAATCAAATAAACTAATAGTTACGGCATGACCTTATAAACCAGTACATTGAGTTAATGGTAAGTCTGTGAACATAACGTGGAAACTACACACTGCACAGTGTGCAT
Organism: Coenobita brevimanus; assembly: GCF_032717465.1. Lineage (NCBI taxonomy): Eukaryota > Metazoa > Arthropoda > Malacostraca > Decapoda > Coenobitidae > Coenobita > Coenobita brevimanus. The sequence continues at coordinate 33,082,123 of NC_137019.1, forward strand.
GTTTAGGGGTGGTCTGGCAGCCTTGCCTGGCACTTTTAAGGTAGGCAGCAGTCAGTCAGGCCCTAGATCCGTTCACTCCACTGAGACAAGGAACTCTCCCATGTGGGACAAGTACACAAGTTTCCTCCTGAAGCAGTGACCCCTGGTACATTAAAAAAAATCCTGATGGTGGTCACTTGACTAACAGGGACCCTCAGTGATTCACAGCCCATCACAGGTCGAAAGTAAGAGTAGTGACCATTAACTCAGGGCTAACTGTGCAGATCCTAATCTGTGCTTATATTGCTTTCTTTGCATTGGGGAGATTGAAAAATTTATAAGACGGGTGTCTTAGACAAAAGGGGACTGTATAGTGCACAGTGTGGATGTACAATGCACAGAGTGGATGTTTAGGGGTGATGCGGCAGCCTTGCCTGGCGCTTTTCAGGTAGGCAGCAGTCAATCAGGCCCTAGCTCCGTTCACTCCACTGAGACAAGGAACTCTCCCATTTGGGACAAGTACACAAGTTTCATCCTGAAGTAGTAACCCCTGGTACATTTTAAAAATCCCGATGGTGATCACTTGACTAACAGGGACCCTCAGTGATCCACAGCCCATCACAGGTCGAAAGTAAGAGTAGTGACCGTTAACTCAGGTCTATCTGTGCAGATCCTAATCTGTGCTTACTGTATATTATCTCATTTGCACTGAGTAAATCGAAAAATGTATAATGACGTGATGTGACGCTACGATTAGGTTTACAGGGTGTCCTGTAGACATGAGGGGACTGCACAGTGTGGATGTTTAGCGGTGGTTTGGCAGCCTTGCCTGGTGTTTTTAAGGTAGGCAGCAGTCAATCAGGCCCTAGCTCTGTTCACTCCACTGAGACAAGGAACTCTCCCATGTGGACCAAGTACGCAAGTTTCCTCCTGAAGCAGTGACCCCTGGTACATTAAAATAATCCTGATGGTGGTCACTTGACTAACAGGGACCCTCAGTGATCCACAGCCCATCACAGGTCGAAAGTAAGAGTAGTGACCGTTAACTCAGGGCTATCTGTGCAGATCCTAATCTGTGCTTATATTACTATATTTGCATTGAATAAATTGAAAAACGTACAATGACGTAACGTGACACTCTGTACGGGTACGTTGTTTATGGGGTGTCTTGTAGACAAAAGGGGAATGAACTTATACATAGCTATAAAAGCAAGTTATTCGGACAGAAAAAGAGTCAGCTGAGGATCCTCGTGCAAATACTTGACTATTTTGTTTTTGAATGTCTCAACTGAGATACTGTTCACGGTATCTGAGGGTAATCTGTTCCAGATATTTACAACTCTGTTAAAGAAGTATTTTGCTTCATGGGATTGGAAACGCTTTCCCATAATTTTGCAGCCATTACTTCTGGTTTGACTCGACTGATCTATATCAAAATATTTTTTCATGTCTAAGTTGTCATATCCCTTCATGATTTTGAAACCTTCAATAAGGTCCCCTCTTAACCTGTGCTTCGTTAGGCTAAATAATTTAAGTTCTTCAAGGCGTTCCTCATATGGTTTGTTTCTAAGTCGTGGTATCATTTTTGTGATTCTTCGCTGAATTCTCTCTAATTTTTCAATGTCCTTTCTGTAGTACGGAGACCAAAATTGCACACAATACTCAAGATGGGAGTGCAGTAATGAGTTGTACAAGGCAAGTATGACTTTTTCCGATTTAAACTCGAAAGTTCTTCCAATATAACCCACCAGCTTGTTTGCAATTTTAACCACCTCAGTGCACTGCTTACTTGGTTTTAGGTCATTTGATATTATCACATCAAGATCCTTTTCATTGTCAGTACATGATAACTGGATATTGTTCATTTTGTATTTCGCATGGACGTTGTTACTTCCAATATGAAGTACTTTACATTTTTCTGTGTTGAATTTCATTTGCAATTTTTCTGCCCAGCTTGCTAAAGTATTAAGGTCATTTTGTAACTGCTGCCACTGTAATTTTGAAGTTACTTTACTGGTTATTTTAGTATCATCTGCAAATTTGGATACTTTACAATTAAGACCCTCATCAATATCATTTACAAAGATAATAAAAAGTATCGGTCCAAGTACTGAGCCTTGGAGAAAGCCGCTGATCACATTACGCCATTTGGATTCCTTTCCATTTATCACAACTCGCTGTTTTTGGTCTGAAAGCCAATCTTGTAACCATTTCTGCATATTCCCTTTTATTCCATGTGCTTCTATTTTGTTCAAGAAACGCTTGTGAGGGACAGTGTCAAATGCTTTCTGAAAGTCAAGGTAAATTATATTTACTGCTCTTGAGTCATCTTATGATTTGTAAACATCATGGAAGAAGTCCAGTAAGTTAGTTAAGCGTGAACGACGGCGTCTGAATCCATGCTGCAGGACTTTAATTATATTATTTTCTTCTAGATAATTAACTATTTTATCTCTTATGATTTTTTCCCTTAACTTGCACACTATTGATGTTAAGCTGATTGGTCTATAATTTCCTGGGTGCGACTTATTTCCTTTTTTGAAAATTGGTGATACATTTGCTAGTTTCCATTCGCATGGAACTTTCCCAGTACTTAACGATTTATTGAATAAGACAGAGAGTGGCAGCAGTAACTCATTTTTGCTTCTTTGAGAATTCTCGGTGATATTTTATCAGGGCCAGGGGTTTTGTTTATGTTCGTACTATTTATGGCTGAAAGAATATCGTTATTATGGATAGCATAGTTACTAAGGACTGCTATTTGCTTGGTTTGTGGGTAACAGTAGGTTTCTGGTGGTGTTTTCAACTGTAAAAACAGACGCAAAGTAATTGTTAAGAATGTTCGCCATTTCAACCTCATTTTCTGTGTTTGCCATTGTTTGTTTCTAGAGGACCTATTGATGTAGTCATAACCTTTTTCTTTCTAATGTAACTGTAAAATTCTTTAGGATTTGATTTGTACGTATTGATTTGTATGATATGCGGCGTAGATTTTCGTACTGTAATTTATCATCATTATTTTGTGTAGTTTTATATTTATGGTGTGCCTGTTTTTTGGCTGTTAAATTACTTTTAATTTTACTGGCCCACCACTTTGGTTTACTATTACCAGCTGGATGCCTGTTGCATAGTGGCACACATGACTTTACCGCTTCATTAAATTTTTTGGTGAATATTTTCCATGCTCGGTTTATGTCATCGGTTTCAGACATTTCATTCCAGTCTGTATTTTCAAGTACCCTCTGAGCCTGGTGAAATCAGCTCTACGATAATCTGGGACCTTTTCTTTGCTCACTGTTTTTTTAACTTTTTCAGGAGTAATATTGAATTGTATAATTCGATCATCACTGGAACTAAACTCAGGTCTGATTTCAATGTTGTTGACTAGGTTATCATTTGTAGTCAAGATGATGTCTACGATACTGTTTCCTCTCGCTGGGTATTCTACGTGTTGGGAAAGGGTGCTTTCTTGAAGATTCGTATAAAGCACTTGTCCTGAGTGTGCCATCAGCGGTTCACCTCACTTTGTTACTGGTAGATTAAAGTCTCCAAAAATTACGCTATCCTCTTGACAACAAATTTCCGCAATTTGATCGTAGAGTTTTTCATCTGTCTCAGGTGACTGTGCTGGAGGACGATAGATGAGACATATATTAATTTTGTGAGAATTAATACTTAGCTGAACATAACTGGCATCTATGTTGGTAATACTGGGTTTGGATAGTACAAGGGAGTGGAGACTAGTTTTCACACATAGTAAAACACTGCCACCAGCTCAATGTGGTCACTCACAGCTTAAAATATTGTACCCTGTTAATGAGTATTCCACTAGAAAGTCACGGTCAGATGTGTTAATCCAGGACTCTGTGATGCCAACAATGTCATAATTTTCTAGGTAAATAATAGATTCTAAATCCTCAAACCTGTTACGTAGACTACATGCATTAACATAGCAGACTCTAATTCCGTCCCAAACAGTTGATGAACTGACTTTGCAGGTATATATTTACGTTGAGCTTACTGCTCCTGGACGTGCCGCGTTTTTTTATTTGAAGGGGGCAACTTTATCGTGTAAAAGTGTACCTAGCCGTGCCGCTCCTACCAAGTTCAAATGGAGACCATCTTTCTGGAATAGAGTATGTTGCTCATAAAACAGGTCCCCATAGATTGACAAAGTCAACTCCCTATTGCGTGCAGAGAGATTTGAGTTGGTTATTTGTGCTGAAGGCCTTATCATAAAAACTATTCTCTGCCTTGATCCTTGGGAGTATACCAGATATTATCACATTAATAGACTTAGTTTTGAATCGTTTGATCATTTCATGATACTTTGCTAGTAATTCCTCCAATCAATTGCGCTTTAGATCATTCGTATCAACATGGATGATGTATAGAGTTTCATCATTTGCGTCTTTTGTGACCTCATCGCAGGCTTCTGTGATATCACATAGTCCACCTCCTGGAAAACAGTACCTCTTTCTGCTGCTGGGGGCACATCCACAAAATTCCTCCAGCTGACCGCGTACAGTAGAGTCCCCAATAAGCCTTGTTTCTTCTGTCTCATCAACTGCTTTGGCAAGGATCTGGTAGCGATTGTACGTAGTTATGGTAAGGTGCTTCCTCGTACCTTTTCCGGGGTTTGCACCATTTCTTACCATAGTAAAGAGGACTTTGCTTGGTGAGGAAAGTACTGAATTGCTGGGTGAGGAAGATACTGGTACACTATCATTTGTAACTGCCTGATGGACGGGGGCTTGTACGTGCTCAGTTTGTAAGCGTCTTCCTTCTTGAGTGTTGTCACTGACTCCTACGTTTGCCACTACAAACTCTTTCAGTGTCTCAAACTCTGCCTTGAGTTCCTTGTAATTTCTCTGCGATTCTGCTAAACCATTTTCTAAATCTCTTCTCATGATGCATAGTTTGCAAACAGATGTCAAAAAGTAATCTGAAAAATACTGAGGCGCAAAACGACCGGTACACTCCTGGCAGACCTTCAGTATGGATGGCATTTTGCAGCAATATATTCAAAATACCACAAAAATAATAAATAATATACAACTGGTTAAGCGATGTTGTTACAAATGGATAACTTACTCTATAAATGAAATATTGAATTTCTAGGGAGATTCACTTACTTTTTATATATTATCTTCCTTTACCAGTGTAAAAAGAATAGAAAATCTACCTGCTATGGCACAATCAAACCTACATGAACTCTTTTACCAGTGTGAAAAGAATAGAAAATATGCTTGCTATGGTACAATCCAACTACATGAATTCTTTTACCAGTGTAAAAGAATAGAAAATCTGCTTGCTATGGTACAACCTAACTTACCATAAATTTCTTTACCAGTGTAAATGAATAAAGAAAAAAAATCTACCTGCTATGGTATAACCAAACTTACTATGAAATGTCTTTACAAGTGTAAATACAGTAGAATAGAAAATCTACTTGCTATGGTATAATCTAACTTACCATGAACTGTGGAAATACACTATAAACTGATTTACTGGGAGAAAAAAAGGGAAAATAAAAATAACAATGGAATGGAGGGTAAAAACAAAATAAAAACCTAGCTCCACTCAGTAAACAACTGTTTATGGTGTAAAAACTAATTCACTGGTGTAACATCAAACACACAGTTGTTACTCTACACAAAAGACAATGCTATTTACTTGCACTAAACCAGCAAGCAACTCAGTTAATACTTGCTAGACTTTACAGTGCTAACAAGTACACAGCTGACAGTGGGAACCAAAACAAAGAGAGCTGGTTGATAAAGACACTCTCAATACACTAACACCATTTTCCAATGAGAAAAGATATTCTACTTGCTAAGATATCGTTCTAACTGACCTTGATCTGCGGAAAAATAAACTATAATATGATTAAGACCAGAAATAAAGGAGGAAAAGGCCAGGAAGACGATGCAGAGGGTGGGAATATAATGTAAACAAAGGGACACGCGAACGCTTTACACCTTTAACCCGCTCAAAAACTTTTACATGAAATCTATTTAAATACTTTACACGGGGGAAATATGTCTAGGACTCTTATACACTTATCTATTCATTTTCAGACCAATATTCACTCAAACTTGTTGTTAAAACACTTGGATATGTAGAGTGCTGGTAAACACGTTATTCCAAGATGGCTGCCGTGAGAAGCAGGAGAAGGAGGAGGAGGAGGAGGAAGAAGAAAAAAAGAAGAAGATCTGTGTGTGTGTGTGTGTGTGTGTGTGTGTGTGTGTGTGTGTGTGTGTGTTAACTCTTGGTGTTAGGGATCACCCATTACTTGCCTCTTATTTATTGACTTGGTAGATGCTCTTATACAATTAATCAAGGAGGGTTGTGAGTATGATGGCTTTTTGCAGTGGTTGCATATCTTGGTTCTTATGGATGATACTGTGCTCCTATCCACAACTAGGCGAAATATGGCATTAAAATTAACTTTACTTCAAGATTATTGTACCGAATACGGAATGAAAATCAACCATTCTAAAATAATTTTTTGTGATTCATGGTAATGATACGGACTCGAAGCCTTTAGTCATGAACGAGTTAGTGGTGGAACGCAGCGATATGTATGTGTATTTAGGTTCACCGTTTACGAGTGATGATTCCACCTCATCAGCCATTAAAGCCCATGCTAATGCGAAGATGCGACGTGTTTAATTTTGTGCCATTTATCAGGAAGAATAATGATGTTCCATTCATTGTGAAGAGAAGAGTGTTCGACGCAGCTCTGATGTCATCACTTATTTATGGATGTCAATCACGGGTAGGAGCAGGTCTTAAATCAATTATTAAATCATATAATTGGTGTTTAAAGAAATTGCTTGGGGTAAGAACATCTACATGTAACAATGTATGCTATGTTTGATCAGGATATCTGCCTTTACACGATATAGTTACACATAAACAATATTTCTTTCGTTCCGAAGATGATACTTTAATATTTGTAATTAAGACTGTTATGAACACACTGTTACAAGCAGGCAGATTAGGGAGTTTATAAAGACTAATGTGAAGAATTTGAGTGTGGCAATGAGGAATGTGAAGAATAGCATCGCAAGCAGTATTTCCTCAAAACGTATAACTTACAAGATATTAATCTAAACTTTTCTCTCCATTGTGTTTATAAAGAGAGACACGCAATTAATGAGACACACAGGTTACCATTTACATAGTTTCGTGTGAGCGGACATTACCTAGCCTGTGAGGCAGGAAGGTGGAACAGACACTATCCTTATGCAATCATTGTGTGTGCGGACAGGTGCAGCCAGATACGTAACGTAAGATTGTCCGTTGACTTAGATATTAAAGACTGCTATCACTTTTCAGAAACAAACCATTTCTCTATGCTGAGAACTTTGGACCCGATACAACACGTAAGATAATATATAATATTGTGTCAGTCTATACTTAAAGTGAAGAGTTGCCAGTGTATGGCAATTTAGGATAATTAACTGGGGGTTGGGGATTTTTTCAAGAATATTCCCCCAGTACCCCTGCTTGTCGTAAAAGGCGACTAAAAGGGTTGGTAGAGGGTTAGTGCCCATCCCCGGAAAACAACTAACTAAAAAAAACAAACAAGAAGCCTCGGACAAGGACTGACCAAACGATGACGACCCAGGACCGGACAAAGGACTTGGTAATGGCTACGTGGAATGTAAGAGGAGTGAATGATGAGGTGAAAGAGAGAGAGATTGTCCAGGTGCTTGAGGGTGCAAAAGTGGATGTATGTGGAATGACTGAAACAAAATGGAGAGGAGAAAGTGTGAGAGAATGGGAGTATGGATGGGGTATATGTGCATTGTAGGTAAGAATGAGAGGGCAAAGGAAGGAGTATGTATAGTTGTGAGTAAAAGATGGATGAAGAGCATAAGACAGTATGGATCAGTTGGGTCAAGGATTGTGTGGGTAAAGTTGAAAGTTGGAATACAAATGTGGGCGACTGTGTGTGTGTATACGCCAACGCAAGATCGTGCTAGCAGAGTGAAAGAAAAGTTCTGGACAAATGTGGAAGTGTGCATGGAAAAGTTTGGAAGGAATGAGAGAGTGTTTTTGATCGGTGATATGAATGGTAAAGTAGGGAATGTGAAGGTGGATGGAATAGTTGGTGAGTGGGGTGTGCATGCTGCGATAGATGAGAATGGCAGTGGGTTAGTGGACATTTGTGCTGGGAGGGGGTTGGTGATAGCCAATACCCTCTTCAGGCATAAAATGATCCACAGGTATACATGGCGAGTGATGAGAAGGGTGGGTGGTGAACTGAATGAAAGGAAGGCAATATTGATTATGTGTGTGTGGACGAAAGGATGCGAAGATGTGTAATGGATGCAAGAGATTATACAGGTTGGGAGAGTGGACTTTCTGACCACTACTTGGTGGTGGCCAGAATTAGGATACAAGTAAGATGGACGAACAGAGGAAGGGAAAGACGAGAGGAAGGAGTAGTTGCAAGGAGAGTGGAAAGGTTACAAGAGGATGAGAAAAAGGCAGAGTATAAGAGAGAAGTGGAGGAACGATTGGGCAAATAAGAATTAGAGCAGAAGAGGGACGTGGAAGGTGTGTGCAGGATATTTGCAGACAAAATATGTGCAGCGTGTGATGTGGTGTGTGGGAGGAAGAGAAGACGGAGGGGGGTGCAAGGAACAGCATGGTGGACTGAAGAGGTGAGACAGGCTGTGGCACAAAAGAAGAAAGCATACAATGAATGGAAGAGAAATAGGGGCGTGGAAGAAGTTGAGAGGCAGAAGAGAGAGTTATATGCAGAAAGGAAGACAGAGGTGAAAAGACTAGTAAGAGAGAGTAAGAAGAAAGTGGATGAGGAATTTGGAAGGAATTTGAGTGTAAAGTGGAGGGACTGTAAGAAGATGTTCTGGAAAGAGGTGAAAAGAGTAAGACAGGGTGGAAGTGAGGTTAGCAGGGGAGTGAAAGATAAAAATGGTAGATTACTAGTGGAGAAGGGAGAAAAAGTGAGCAGATGGAGAGAACACTTTAAGCAATTGTTGAACACACAGGATGGAAGTAATGTGAGTATAAGTGGCTGGGGAATGGCTGGGAGAAGGAGGGAGGTGAGAAGACAGGAAGAAATCAGTAGGATAGAAGTTGTGGAAGCAATGAAGAAAGTCAAAATGGGGAAAGCCCCAGGAATTGATGGAGTGTGTGGTGAAATGCTGAAGCATGGGGGAGAGATAGTAGTGGAATGGATGTGGAAAATGTGCAGATTGGCCTGGGAGGAAGGTAGAGTCCCGGAGGATTGGAAGTCAGGTATAATTATTCCTTTGTACAGATTAAAAGGGGGAAAAAGAAGTGTGTGGTAACCATAGGGGCATCTGTCTTCTTAGTATAATAGGACAAGTGTATGGTAGGATACTTATTGACAGAGTTAGAGAAAGAACAAAGGAATTAGTTGGAGAAGAACAGGGAGGCTTTAGGAAGGGAAGAGGTTGTGTAGATCAGATATTCATTCTTAGATCTTTTCCACTTAGTATAATAGGACAAGTGTATGGTAGGATACTTATTGACAGAGTTAGAGAAAGAACAGAGAAATTAGTTGGAGAAGAACAGGGAGGCTTTAGGAAGGGAAGAGGTTGTGTAGATCAGATATTCATTCTTAGATCTTTAGTGGAAAAGTTTCTAGAGAAGGGAAAGAAGTTGTATGCGGCTTTCATGGATTTGGAGAAAGTATATGACAGGGTGGATAGACAAGGATTGTGGAAAGTATTAAGAATATATGGAGTAGGTGGAAACTTGTTGAATGCTGTGAAGAGTATGTATGATGGTGCTAAGGCTGCAGTGCGTGTGGATGGTGAACTAATTGAATTTTTCTCTTTGTAGGTTGGGTTGAAACAGGGATGTGTCATGTCTCCATGGTTGTTCAATCTGTTCACGGATGGGGTAATAAAAGAGGTACAAGGTAGGGTAGTGGATTTTGGAGTGGCCCTGGTGAGAGAGGATAGTGTTTGGAAACTCCCTGTACTGTTGTTTGCAGATGATACTGTGTTGTTGAGTGAAGACGAAGGGGAGCTGCAAGGCTTGGTGGATGAATTTGGGAGAGTGTGCAAGAAACGGAATCTAAAGGTGGATGTAGGGAAGAGTAAAGTGATGGTCTTTGAGAGAGGTGAAGTCAGTGAATGTACAGTGAGGTTGGATGGTGAGGAATTGGAAAATGTGAGTACGTTTAAGTACTTGGGTAGTGTGATGAGTAAGGATGGAGGTCTGGAGGGTGAAGTGCTTGAAAGGGTACAGCAGGGAAGAAAGGTTGCTGGTTCTCTGAAAGCAGTGATAAGAAACAGGAAAGTAGGCATAGAAGTGAAAAAGTTACTACATGACAGTATTGTGATACCAACTCTAACGTATGGAAGTGAAGCTTGGACATTGTTGGAAGGACACAAGTCAAGAGTGAGAGCAGTGGAAATGAGTTATTTAAGAGAAGCCTGTGGAGTCTCATGGAGAGACAGGCTGATGAATGAGGATATAAAGGAGTGTTGTGGTGTGGATGTGGATGTGATAGGAAGTGTTATGAGGAACACACTGAGGTGGTTTGGCCACGTGGAGAGGATGGAGGGTGAAAGACTGACGAAGAGAGTGTATGTGAGTGAGGTGGAGGGGGGAAGAGGGAGGGGGAGGCCGAGGATGAGATGGAGAGATGGGGTGGAGAGCTATATGAGAGAGGGGGGTGTGAGTTGGGAGCAGGGCAGTGAAATGGCGGGGGACTGGACGACGTGGAGGCGATTTGTTTGTGGTCACCCCAAACGGGATTGAGGCGTCTGGCAATAGATAGATAGATAGAACTGGAGCTTGGTTGAAGTTTAGATATATAGGACAGCAGTTAGTAGGAAGTAAAATGAACTTTGTATTCATACTGCCTTAACATTACCATTGCATGTTGTATCTTAAATCGATGACATATTTAATATTGGTGTTATTAACGCTTTCTTATTTTATTCATTTTGGAAGAAATTTTACGAATGGGGTTTAGATACAGTCTTCATTCACACCTTCACCACGAGAGGTTTCTCCTGAATTGAATAAAATGATCTGCAAATAGCGAGCAGAAAAGGAAAGTACATTAAGGACTAATGGAAGTAAAGCAGACATCGTCAACATCCTAAACCATATTACCTGCTAATTATGTGGGGTGAACTGAGATCCAGAAAGAATGACAAAGCATGAAGGCAGAAGGACAATCAACAGCATGCCAATAAAATGAGCCAGTTATTCACATATGATTCAAACCTTCGGTGTCGTGGCTCCACCTCACTACTGCACGTGTCAGTTAATCGAGCCCTCTGTCACTCCTACTTCCTGTTTCCATACTCACTTCTCATTCCCCCTCCTTCCCTTCCCTGTTTCCAACTCCCCGCTTCCCTACCCATCTACCCCCCACCACCCCTCCCTCCCCTCACCTCACACTCGTTGGCTCACCTGCTCATACGGCGATGTCGTTGAGCCTGGATAAGGAACTCGCGGCTGTGCGACGTCACCTCACGTCCGTCCACCACCTCTGTTAGTAGAAAGACGTCATTGGTATAGTAAACTCTCGTTACGAGTCGCCTTTTCGAAGTTAACTACGTCCCATTCATACAGTTTTTTTCTTTTGTTTTTCCTTGCTTCGGAAGTATTGCCCGAAGAAGTTTCATTGCTACCCTTAGAACTGATTTTCCAGTAATGTATGGAAAAAGTTGATATCTGGAAACACATCCCTCGTTTATAATGCGGACTGCTGATGTTCATAAGTAGCTGATATCGCTCCTCAATATTTATCATCACCTCGTCCTTCCACCGCTTATGAGCATGAGCCACACTCATTTAACACCGTATGCTTATCCCCTTCAATCCAACGATCTTCTGTACTTTATTCTTGCTATTTATAGACGATTATATTCAGCGTAAGGGAGAGTTTGCTGATTCAACGGTTAGATATGGTTTTCACTAGTCTATTCTGACGAAAAGTCATTCCTTATTTGAATATAATCGTCTTGACGTAGAACAGTTTCACTTGAGTAGGACATCGTCCTACTGGGGGTTTAAAATTAAACCTCGGATGAGATGGAAACTCCACATATTTTGAAGGACATTTATGGAACGTTCTATGATTATTATCTTGATCAGCCTGCATCTCACACTACACAGTGCAACTGGCAGTGATAATGAATGGGCAGATCATGTGCTTCACAGTTTATTGTCAGTTACTGGAGGTTTGATTTCCCCTTCGCGATTTTAGTTAAAGGCATACGACCACCACAGATTTTACTTACCGATGCCGCTCACCAACTCAGCACAGACATTATTCCTTCCCTCAGAATTATTCATATATTCAACGCAATGACGACCTTTCGGTTTCATATTTTATATCTTCAGATGGTTTTATTCAACCTAAGAGAGACTTCTCATTGAGAAAGAGGGAAAGCCTATTCTTTGCATGTGTCTGTCACCATAAAAGATAAAAAAAAAAAAAAAAATGACTGCTGGGATTCCGCCAAATGATTAAAACAGAAATAAGGTAATCTGATTATACACATGCGAGGTATTATCCGTAGATAAAGGTATACAGAGTGAAAGAGAGAGAGAGAGAGAGAGAGAGAGAGAGAACCTCTATAACTTGTCTACATGCCTGTATACCCACTACCTGACTAAATAACCCCCTGCCTGGGTTCAGGTACAGACGGCCTAAGAAGAGACGGCAGAGTATCCAGAAGATTTCGGTTAGCCATATACTCTTTCTTATATCTCTAGAAGGTGAAACCTATTACTTAAAATCGTTAAAGAAAACAATAAGTAAATGCCAAAGTACTGGTATATATCAAAATTGTAGGAAGCAGCTCGTTAATCATGATAATAGGAAATCCTAAACGGAACTAACTGAAATTTCACAATTATCTCTCACGGAGTCAGGAATAATTTGAGGAGTTCAGTCTAGTGTGGTAACGAGAAAACCTTCAATAGACAATTAAAATGTGTTATTTTTATTTATAAAACAATTTGCGCTACAATCCTAGAGAAAAATTTATTCATTTTTTTCCGTTTCTGTTGTTTTCATGGACGACGACAGAAAGCGGGAAAGCGGCGTAAGTAGGATATTTTGGATGGTTCGATCAACTAACACGAGAGGATGCAACTTTTACAAAAAATATATATATGCAGTTATTACACTGCATTTGTTCAGTTTTCTAGTAAGATAAATCTCTGGAAGATTAAATATAAGCCAGAAAATATCAGTGAATGAAATATAAAGAAAGAACCTCGAAAACAGCCGGAGTCGGAGCTCCTTGGGGAGCCATAGCATAGTAGGCTATCCACAGTGCCTAAAAGACTGGCAAAGAGTCATAAAATGCAGAGGTTCATAAATAAATCGGAGTTGAAAACTTCCAAATCAGCATTTTCAGTTATGCAGAACATTGTGGTTTATTTAAAAAGAAAGATATTACAGATTCAAAGATAGAACAAAAACATGTGCTTTTTCATTGCAAGAGATATGAAATATATATTTTGATCCTCTGTTGCCTAGTGTAAGAGAAAAAGGTAAAATCTGTCATTCCTCATTACAAATGAACAATTTTATGCATCAAATGGTAATAAAGTAGCAAATTATAACTGTTATAAGTGAAGGGAAGACAAAGAATAAAAGGGAGAATGGTCCTGCTGCTACCTCAAGTAAGGTATCCTTACTAAGACTAATATCACTGTTGTGGCATTCTTATTGTTGCTATGTCATCACCATATCAATTGAAAATAAGGTAGTGCGACGCAGTCACAAGAATTTTCCTTAGCTGGTCTTCGAAACTAGAGCATCTGTACTTGAAATCCTGGGAAGCAAAGACATCAGGAACATGGGATTATACTGCATCCCACGCACGGAGTAATACATTACACATTCATTCAACTTACATGTTAACTTCTAATATATCACTGCCTCATGTTATTCATTTTACATAATTCTTAACGAGATATAATTGTTCAAGCGAGCAAAGCGAGTCACAGTTTGGACCTCCGACATATGTACCCGAGTGAAAGATTTATCGCATCAGCAAGAAATGGGGGCAGGGGTTGGGAGGAAAACTCTGTACTAAAGGAGCGAACTTTTGGGATATCGCAGTCAATTTTGAAGTTACAAGAAAGATAGACACCAATTTGGAAATCGCATGACAATCCTCAATTTTTTCATTTCTTAGACAACCCATAATTCCCAATAGTTTTTCCCTAAATCGAGGAAACGATTATTTTATAAGGTAGATTAGCATAAGAGCTGGCTGCACAAGAAGTAACAGTCTAAGGTTGCGTGAGTAGCGCACAGTGTTTTCTGATTACTGCTGAGAGCAACCAGGGTTTTCCTTTTCAAAACAAACAATACCTTCTGTTTGGCTTTTTTTGGAAATTTTTGACTGAATTAGAGTCAGACTAATACACTACCCTGATCAACGAATGAAACTCTTAATTTCTGATTTCTGATTCGAATCGGAGCGCACCACAAGATTTGGTGATACAGTAGTAATTTTTGTGAGTGAGCAAAAAGCAAAGTCAGCATTTGAATACTTTTACTACAGTGTACAGCTTAGCAAGTTGCTGTCTTTCTCAAGACAACTGCAGTAAAATGTCAGGGAAGCAAATTAAGATTAGTTACATTTCGTCAAGTATTGAAATTATATATCAATTGCTTGTTCGAACACATTCACTTGCTCGAATACATTCCACACTTTCAGTGTGAATGCCTATTACATGTTATAAATTTTATCTGATATAACATGAAGAAGGCACAGACGTTTTACCTTCTATTTGCTAAGTTTTCACTGAACATATGGCAGTGCAGAGTGACCGAAGCAATCTCAAATTCTGCCATCACTTACTGGGGCGTGACTGTACTCCTGCCTGCCTGCTTGCATAATCTCCTGTCTGCATATAACCCCCTGTCTGCATAAGCATAATCCCTTGTTTGTCTGTAAAACCCATATTTGCCTCTATAGCACCCATGCCAGAATGCCTGTATGACCCCTGCCTGCCACTGTAACTAGTGACCCACTCCCTGACCGAGGGTGTGTGAGGCAGCCAGGACCAGTGCAGTATGGTATCGCCTGTGTGCGGTGACTGGGTTGCCCACCAGCACAATCTCTCGCAGTTGCCGCAGCCGACCCACCACTGCAGTCACGTGCTGCAGCGACCCCACCTCGTTGTCACACGCCCGTAGAACCTGAAAGGAGTAGGGACTGAATGACCCGTTCATAGGCTGATTAGTGTGTTATCTCAATGGTTAGCATTGTTGACTGCTTCATTGTTTGAATGACTCGTTTTTGGTCTAATTGACTGAATGGATAATTGAATGGTTGCTTGATTTAATGATTGTTTTGTTGCTTAATTGACTGATTGGTTGGTTAGTTGGTTGTTGACATTTATGAACTGATTAACATATCGCACTTCAGCTGTAAATTGCTAACCTTATAAGATTTCGACCAGCATCATACAGATCTATGTGGCTCAGATTACCTAAATATACCAAGCATATTTAAGGTGATTTCGCATAGCATTTACCAGTCCCTCCCAGGGGACGGCCTGAAAGAGCCAATATCAGGAGTAGGGAGACTGTTGGTCCGAGAAGACCTCTCTTTAGTAGAGGCAGTGCTCATTCCCTCTTTTCCCTATCACTCTCACATGGTCCACCCCTCCTTAGTCGGAGTGAGCTAGTTTTACACACTGCTCTGAACAGGAGGGGATTCCTTGTTGATTTTGGATGCTGCTCAGTTGGAGGTGAACATGAGGGTGAATGCTCTGGTGATTATTGGAGGAAAGTATTGTATGTATAACCCCATCAAGGGACGCCGTTATTGGGTGATATTCAGTAAAGGGTGTAACCCTAAGCTTAGGTGGTGAGGAGGGAAAGGGTTAAGATCAATGGGATGCTGAACGTCGATGGATGGTGATAGATCAGGTGAAGTTATTCTAAAGTAATATGGTGATAGCCATGCACGCTTGTCTTATAAGTCCGTGATAGGTTAGCTTAAAATCGCAAACATCGTTAGTACCTTTGATAGACTGGGTCAAACGAGTGACCAGCCACTAGGGTAAAAATATTTGAAATTGTTTGCCATCGTCAGCTCGAATGCCTGTAGCAAGTTGGTTAATTTTATGATAGCAAGTATTGCTGGTTAAGTTCATCTTGAGGATAAAGCCAAACATTAGGAAGGGTGGGTAGACTATATTATGGAAATTATATTCGGCTTAAAGAATAGAGGGCAGCCTACCCTGGTGAAAGTCTGTGATAGTCTGCCCTGGTGAACAGAGTGTGGGACATCTCTGAGATGGAACGCTGACCTTAGTAAAATCTGTGACTAACTGGAGTCAACCAACAGGTTTGCCACAACATATGATGAAATATTGTATGAACTCATAATAAACAACATTAGTATACACTATAATGATTAAGAACGAATATTTACATAAAAATTGTAGTTTACATTGTGGGACCGGTAGACCATTCGGCCACCACTCAAGTGAGTTTTCTTGGTTATATATATTGAAATGGGAGCTAACTAACATGTACCTAACCATGCTACACCGTAGTGTGCAGAGCAGGCTAAGCAACGGTTTGTTCAGGAGGTGACTGAGATTGAGCCTGCTTCCGAGACTTAATACTATATCTGGACGAAATACGTTTAATAAAAAAAAGGCCAGCACACACACACACACACACACACACACACACACACACACACACACACACACACACACACACTTAGGGCAAACAAAAAGGTAGGCACAAGGACCCCAGGAAGTAAATTCACTCTCATTGAGCTAGTAAGTAATTTCATACGATCTGGGATAACAAAGAGGTGTCTAAAGGAGACATACATAAGGAGAGTCAATGGACGAAGATCCGTTGACAGGCTAGCTGTGAAAGCAATGTGTCGATGACTAGGGAGTGTCATGAAGGGGTTACTATGTACTTCACGGTAGTCCGAAACTGCATAAAAAAAAAAAAACTTTCTTCAAAATCAAGCGTCAAAACTACTTAGTCCTAATGACAACAGAATTATTCTGGTCAACTCTCAGTTCTTTCAATAATAACTTTAACAAGTCATCACCCATTCCCTCACTAAAATCATCAGATGGCAACATTACAATTGACCTACGTGGTAAAGTGAATATCCTTGCTAATACATTTGCCAGAAATTCTACCTTAGAGGAAGTCAGCCAGAACGTCGCAGTAGTAGAACTTGACTCTCCCGAAATTGTTCCACCTCAAATACAGACTAGGTAAGTAAAATCCATCCTTGACAATATACCAACCAACAAAGCTCCAGGCCCAGATGGAATTCCTCCAGTTGTTTTAAAGAAGTGTTCCCAAGAACTTGCCTCTGTTCTAGCTAAATTATTCAGACTATGCATACGTACTTCTTCATTCCCTAATTCATGAAAATAAGCCAATATCCACCCAATTCCAAACATTGGAAGTTCCTCTGATCCCTCCGATAACAGACCAATAGCTATCACATCTTCTCTTAGTAAAGTATTTGAAATTGTAATTAATATGCACATAGTTAAACACCTTGAATCCAACAACTTAATTAGTGATAGTCAATGTTTTTCGCTACAAAAGATCCACCATTGATATACTCAGTCCCCTGACTCATACCATCCATCGATCAATTGACCAATATGGAGAAAATCTTGCAGTAGCCCTTGATATTTCTAAAGGATTCGACAGTGTGTGGCACCGTTCCCTACTAGCCAAACTCCCAATCTATGGACTAATTTCTTTTGTTCCTCTGCTTTCCTTATATCTCAGCGACAGAAAAATAAGAGTAAAATAGATGATGTATAGTTCAATTTCCACTAAATTAACGCCGGGGTGCCACAAGGGTCCGTTCTGGTGCCAACCCTATTCCAAGTTCATATTAATGATCTCTTATCTGTCACCCACAGTGTCATCCATTCATATGCAGATGACTCAATACTTCACAGTTCATTCACACTCAAACACCCATTTACAAAGTTTAATATCTCTAACTTTCAAGTCAGTACAGCCATCTCCCTAAATCAAGATTGATCCAAGATCAATGGATGGGGACAAAATAACCTTGTATCATTTAAATGTAGCAAAACTAACTATATACAGTTTACTAATAGACAGATATTGCGAGATGCATACATTGCCTTCAATGATACCAATGTTCCCATATCCAAAAGTATTGAAATTCTCGGTGTTTCACTTAACAATGCCCACAGCTGGACCTCTCATGTCAGATCACTTGCTAAAACTGCCTCAAAGAAACATGGATTATTGTACAGAGTCCGTAACTTCTTCATTGACGAGCTGATAGCTATGATTTATAGGAGTCACGTGAGCTCTCAACTAGAATATTGCACACCCGTGTAGAATGGATGTGGAGAGGTCGCACTAAAACAACTAGACAAAATTCAGAACAAAGCTGTTGGAATTATTAATAACCCTGCAGTTTTAAATAAACTACTTCCCCTACAAGTAAGAAGAAATGTTACTTCCCTTGCATCATATTAGATACTTTTATGACAAGTGCTCAGACGAAGTTGCGTCCATTGTGTTACCCTTCCATGCTTTGTCTCGTGCTACACGGGCATCAGGTAGCGCTGATGACTGGAATATCACACAGCCATATTGCAGAACTTGTGCCTATCAGAATTTTTTTATTCCCCGAACTGCACCTCCGGAACTCGCTTCCCTGGCATTGTTTCCCCCCAGATTTCAACCTACAGCTGTTCAAGTCCAACTGTTACAGACTTTTCATGAATGGAGGACGCCAGTAATCTGATGTATGGATTTCTTTTTATTCATTTGTTTTTCCTTCCCCTGTTCTGTTATTTAAACAGTGCAAATAACTGAATGTTCGAACATGAGAAGGGCGCTTATGACACATGAGGGTCACCCCTGTTTCATTTGGGAAGTAAA